>NC_057797.1:103487217-103779969 GCF_018294505.1 Triticum aestivum
CCAGGGGGCCGACGAGGTAGGGGGGCGCGCCCCCCACCCTCATGAGAAGGGTGTGGCCCCCCTGGTCTTCATCTTTGGCGAGGATTTTTTATTATTTATTGTAAGGTATTCCGTGGAGTTTCAGGTCATTCCGAGAACTTTTGTTTTCTGCACATAAAACAACATCATGGCAATTATGCTGAAAATAGCGTCAGTCCGGGTTAGCTCCATTCAAATCATACAAGTTAGAGTCCAAAACAAGGGCAAAAGTGTTTGGAAAAGTAGATACGACGGAGGCGTATCAGGCCCTCGCAGCAGAAGTGCAAAGCAGCCTTATGAGGCAAACCGCCAATTCGGCGAAAAAGACCCCGGGCACCTTCAAGCGAGTCTGGAGTACCCTGCAAGAGGATCGCCAGGCACGTTTAGAGCTCACCTAGCAATTCGGCCTCCGTCCTAGTCCCAGTCAAGCGGCGAAATTTGCGCCGCACGTACATAATTACGCACTCAAGATACCATGGGCATAGGCGGAGGCATGGCCATGGCATGGCCCACAATGCGGCTCAACCGCTTCAGGACCCGTATACCTTTAACATTTTCTTTCTTTCAGGCCCCTATTCTCTGAAGGCCCTCTCCGATCGTATGATTATCGGACCCGTCATGGGAAAGAAACACCAAGGAAGCAAGAAGCTTTGACGTACAAGGGAATCCTCAGGTGGTCTCTGATAACGATCGATATACCTGTTTTGCATACCCACACGCAGCTTGACCTTGGATAGGACATGTCAAATAGTCCTATTTTTTACTTATTGCACTACATGTATGCATACGCTTCGACGAATCATTTGAATAACAATATATACAGCATCAACTCATTATTGCATTCCTTTATCTTTTTTTTCCTGTCTGCTTACTTATGACAAGTTGCACCCGTACATTCTGATACGACCAGTGCGCCAGGGGCTTCAGTTTACCCCATAACACGGCACGAAAAGTCCGAACACTTTCGACAGTGCGGCACCCCGAACTTATAGCATTATATGCATCAGCTCCGAATCATGTCTTGGGTCAATAGTTGGGTTTTCCCGGCTCCCATGTTTTGGTACCTTACATTCTGCTATATCGGCTAAGGCAGCACTGGGAGAACTACTGCGATTGTGTCCCGGTTCTTCCGGATGAGCACCTTAGTAGAGAAAGCCGAAAACTGACTGTCATGATGCGGCGAGAGCTGGTCGCTGTTCGAAGAGGTCTCAAATCCTTAAAGATTTTTTCCGCTTCGGGTGAGGAGTCGGCCTTGTCCGATTTAGGCATACATAGCACCCCAAGTTCGGCTTCCGAATACTAGGGGCTTCGGCAAAATTTAAAATTGTAGACTTCTATGGCTAAGTGAGAGTGATAAAGCCTTATAGTCCGATTTCTTGGTTCGTTGTGCTGAACACCTCCTTCGAAGGACCCAAAACTGGGATAAAGAGTGATCAGGTTTATCCCGAACACCTCAGTACTAGTTACATGGGGGAAGAAGCCGACGACTGGCCAACTCTCAAATTTTATAAACATCCGCATAGAAGGTAATATTTTAAATTAACAAGCGTTACATAGCGCACATGAACTCGTTTCATATTACAGGATCAAAGAGTACATTCATTCAAATATCACATCCTTAGCACATTCATCTGCCACAAGGCGAGCACCCTTCAGGACATTATCATAATACTTTTTGGGGTGGCGATGCTCCTTGCCCTCCGATGGCCCCTCCTTCACCAGCTTTTCGGCGTCCATCTTCGCCCAGTGCACTTTCGCCCGGGCAAAAGCCCTACGCGCACCCTCAATGCAGGCGGACCGCCTTATGACTTCAAGCTGGGGGCAGGCGTTTATAAGCCGCCTTACCAAGCCGAAATAGCTGCCGAGCAGGGGCTCACTAGGCCACATCCGGACTATGAGGCCCTTCATGAGTTTGGCCGCCTTGTGAAGCTCGACCAGCTGCTTCAACTGGTCGCTCAAGGGCATCGGATGTTCGGTCCCAGTATACTGAGACCAGAACAACTTCTCCGTCGAGCTCCCTTCCTCGGCCCGGTAGAACTCCACGGCATCTGACACACTGCGGGGTAGATCTGAGAACGCTCCTGGAGAGCTCCAAATTCGGGTAAGTAAAAGGAAAGTTTCCTTCGCATGCTTGCTTTGCATAAAGAATGCCTTACCCGCCGCTATCTTCCTAACCGCCTCAATTTCCTGGAGGGCCTTTTGGGCTTCAGCCTTAGCATTTTGTGTGTTCTCGAGGGCCTTTGCAAGCTCGGACCCTTGCGTCATAGAGTCATGCTCCAAGGACTCGTACTTCTTGACAAACTCCTGGAGCTCTTGCTGAACCTCGCCGACTCGGGCCTCTTTCTTCTCGCGATCGGTGCGCTCCTTTGTCACATCCCTAGCTGCTGGTAGTGCTCTAGGCTAGCCTCATGTGAGCATCATGTTTTATTTCAAATGAAATTTGAACTGAGGAATTCAGAAGCCTCAAAACCCTAAATAAAAGAAGGGCAAAAACCCTAAAATCTCATCCATTGTTCCAAAATGCTCTTCTTAGATGTTTAATATTTTTGGCAAGGGTTTTGATCCAAACCAAAAATAATGAACATTTTAAAAGGATTTATTTTGGGACTTTGAATTTAAATCAATACTATTTTGAATTTGAACTTATATCCAAATATTACTGAATATATGTTCAAATAACTGAAACATTTTTATGTGCTTTGGTATAATCCCATTGTGCTAAATAAAATGTTCAGGGGAATTTTGTCACTGTCTTTGAATTTGTTTTATTTCAAAACAGTGGCAAAAGGTTAAATAAAAACAAAACAGAAGAAAAATATGAAACAGAACAGAACTTACCTGGCGCCACTTACCTGGCCCAGCTCCATCTGGCCGGCCCAGCCCACCTCCTCCCCCTTGTCCTCTTCCTCCTCTGCCAGGAGGACGAACAGAGGCGAGGCGTGGCGCGCGCCCGAGAGGCCTCGGCCACCTCCTGCTTCCCCCTGGCCACCTCCTGCCTGGATGCCTCCCTCCTCGACGCCCGGAGACGCCACGCGCCTCCTCGACCCCCCCTCTCACTTCCCTCTCCCTCTGGATCGCTCCCCCTCCTCTGGCTCTCTCTTTCCCTCTCTTCCCTGTGATCCCCGAGCGCAGCCGTCGCCGCCGTTCGCCATAGCCGCAGCCACCAGCCCTCCCTCGCCCCTCCGCTAGTTCCAGAAGCTCCGCCGCTGACCTCTACACCGTCCCCGCCAAGCCACACGAGCGGACGTGCCCTGCAGCGGCTTCCCCGACCTCTTCTTCAAGCTTCGGCCGCCGAGATCGCCGGCGACCATGTGCCCTCCCTGACGCCTCCCCGAGCTCCCCGAGGCCACCGTCGCAACCCCCGTGAGCTCCTCTCTGTTTCCCCTCTGACCCCCTGCTCGTTCTCGTGCCGTAGCTGCCGTCCCCGCAAGCACCGAGCTCCGGCCATCGCCATGGCCGGCGAACCTCGCGCCCCGGAGCTCTTCCGCTCGCTCCAGTAGCTCCCGCGTGCTCTCCAGGTCCCCAGGGTCCCGACGCGCTCCTCTGCTCTCCGGCTAACGCGCTGCAGCCACCACGTCGTGCTGGCCCGAACTCCGGCCGCCGCCCTTGAGCTCGCCGCCGTCGATATAGGTCGCCCCCGGCCTAACTGACCGCACCACTCGATGCGCGGGATCTTCAGCGTCACGTAGCTGCCCTCCGCCGGCCATTTGGTCGCCGGAGGAGGAATTCCGACCCCCTCCGCCGTCTCGGGCTTCACCGGCGACGAGCCGTGGACCAAGTCCGGTGAGTTTTGACCCCAGTTGGACGCCCTGACTCGATGACAGGTGGGCCCAGCTCTGTTAGCTAATTAGGATTAGCACTAATCAAATTAGTTAAACTAATTACCCCCCTGCTGACACTGACATGTGGGCCCAGGCTCTAATTAAACTTAGGATAGTTAACTGTGTCACTGACGTGTGGTCCCCACACGTCAGGTTTGACCGGACCAGCCCCTGTTGACCTGTGACATCATGCCAACGTCATGCTGACGCAATAATTCCTTTCTGGAATTTAAATAAATCTTAAATGATTTAATAATTCCAGAATATATTCTAAACTTCAATAAATCATAGAAAATTAACCGTAACTCCAAATTAAATAATTTATATATGAAAAATTATTAGAAAAATTCAAGGAATCCATCTGTACCATTTTCATGCATGTTAGAACAACTTATAGCTGCTGTTTAGCACAAATCAATTAAATGGCATTTGAATAATCACATATGGAGTTTGAATTTGAATCTTGTATTCAAACCAACTTCATTTAATCTGTTGCTAGTTGCATTAGCCCAAAACACATTCATTTTGCCATGTCATGATCATGCATCATATTGTGCATTGCATTGATTGTGTTCCCTTCTATGTTGCCGGTATTTGTCCCCTCTCGATAGACGTGATACCGATGATGTGATCGTTGACACTGATGAAGACTCAATGCTATCTTCAGAAGTGCCAGGCAAGCAAAACCCCCTTGTTCATTCCGATACAATTCTACTCTCTCGCTCCTGCTCTCTTTTAATGCATTAGGGCAACAACGATTCATCTGTTACTTGCTGCGGTAGCTGAACCCCTTTATCCTCTGCATGACCTGTCATTCCACAGTAAATAGATGAAACCCACTAGCATGAGTAGGAGTTGTTTGAGCCCTGATGTGCCTACTCATTTATGTTTGTTTGTCATGCCTGCTACTGCTTAGAGTTGAGTCGGGTCTGATTCATCGGGGATGAATCAGAGGCGTGTGAACTTGTCCCACTATGTGTGAGCTAAGTGTGTGAATACGATTTGGTAAAGGTAGCGGTGAGAGGCCATGTAGGAGTACATGGTGGGTTGTCTCATTGCAGCCGTCCTCAGGAACTGAGTTCTGTGTTTGTGATCCATGATTCAGCTACTACCACGCAATGGGCCCGAAACCAATGGACCCTCTCGGCTTCTTAATCACCCTTGTCCTCTGTCCAGGAGTTGCAAGTAGTTTCTGGTGTTTGTAGTATGCTGGAGGCCGTGCGCAACACTGACTGTAGGGGTGGGCTGTGATGTGGTAGGCACGTGGCACGGTGTACCGGGCGCCCGTTTGGTGTCTCGGGAACCCTGTTCACATCGTTTGGGGCTGTGAGCGAAACTCCGGCTGGATCTCCTCATGGATGGAACCCGAATAGGGGATAAACCTGGACTAGAGACTTGAGTGTTTAGGCAGGCCGTGGCCGACACCCACGTTGGGCTTCCGCTTGAAGGTTGCCAAGTACATGTCGTGTAAACGGCGGTAAGTGGTGAGAGCGTGTGTGAAGAAGTACACCCCTGCAGGGTTAATATGATCTATTCGAATAGCCGTGTCCGCGGAAAAGGACTTCTGGGTTGCTTATATCAGTTCATAGACAAGTGAAAGTGGATACTCTAAAATACGCAAGATAAGCGTGAGTGCTATGGATGGCATTCTCATAGGGAGACGGGAGCGGATCCATAGTGGTGTATTGATATGGGGAATATGTGGACTCGTGTGCGCCACCTCAAAAGAGTTACTTGCAGTCGTAGTGTAGGATAGCCACCGAGTCAAAGCTGGCTTGCTGCAGTTAAACCCCACCATCCCCTTTGTTGATAATGATGCATATGTAGTTAGTTCTGATGTAAGTCTTGCTGGGTACATTTGTACTCACGTTTGCCTATTTTATGTTTTTGCAGAGAGACTTCGGTCTCACTAGTAGTTCCACGTGGACTTCGACGTTTAGCTTGTTACCTCAGCTACGATCTTGTGCCCTCGGCAGGATCTGGTAGATAGTCAGGCTTCTCAGCCTTTTTTCATTTTTAGTCGTCTGTACTCAGACATGATAGCTTCCGCCTGTGCTTTGATTTGTATGCTCTGAATGTTGGGTCGTGAGACCCCTGTTTGTAATATCTTGCTCCTCGGAGCCTAATGAATAAATTACTTGAGTCGTAGAGTCATGTTGTGATGCCATGTTGTATTTGCACATATCGAGCATATTGTGTGTATGTTATTGAAATGCTTGGTATGTGTGGGATCTGACCATCTAGTTGTTTATCTTTAGTACCCTCTCTTACCGGGAAATGTCTCCTAGTGTTTCCACTGAGCCATGGTAGCTTGCTACTGCTCCGGAACACTTAGGCTGGCCGGCATGTCTCCTTCTTCGTTCCTGTGTCTGTCCCTTCGGGGAAATGTCACGCGATGAATACCGGAGTCCTGTTAGCCCGCTACAGCCCGGTTCACCGGAGTCCTGCTAGCCCAGTGCTACAGCCTGGATTCACTCGCTGATGACCGACACGTTCGATGCTGGGTCATGGATGTCTGTCCCTGTAAGTTTGTGCCACTTTGGGTTTACGACTAGCCATGTCAGCCCGGGCTCCTTATCATATGGATGCTAGCGACACTGTCATATACGTGTGCCAAAAGGCGCAAACGGTCCCGGGCAAAGGTAAGGCGACACCCGTGGGAATACCGTGCGTGAGGCCGCAAAGTGATATGAGGTGTTACATGCTAGATCGATGTGGCATTGAGTCGGGGTCCTGACAGCGTTGGTATCAGAGCTTGACTGCCTGTAGGATTACCAAGCCAAACTGGTCGATGTTGAGTCTAGAAATTCTTTAGTTATATGTAGGGGAATTGATTGTGGGATGGAACGTAAGGCTCTTTTTACTCCTTATACCTCATGGCCTTCTGATCTGAGTCATCATCTTCTCTTCTACGGGGATTAAGAACTAGGCTATCTCTTCTTTCTATTAGGATCACGTGTTACTAATCAGTGGACTTATAAGATTGTTGAATTTAAGTCTCAGTTCAGTTCCTACTACTTCCGTATGTTAATTGTTGATCTCGAAACCTTGATATTGTGCTTCTGAGTGGTTATGCCACCATTTTTGTGTATGTCTCAAATCTTTTCTGAGCATTTACAGCCGTTATGCTGTCTGAGTCATCCCAGGTTTCTAAGTAGTCTGATGCATTTGCAAATCCTTTCTTCCCGTTTCAATGTTCCCATGGGCCAGATTAACCACACTAATCAGTGAGTTGAGGTACTCCGTTACCTTGACATATATGTTGGAGATATTATTATGACCCTAGGTGTCTTAGGGGATCATCTAGTAATTTAGCCATGATTTGTGTTCCCAGTGTGATGATTCTGGCCATCATTCTCGAAAGCATCCCGTGATGCTACTTAGTAATAGGTATTCTGTTCCTGGGTTCTTGAACCCGAGATTCACTCTACCTACTTCATGTTGATAGTAATTGCTAGTGCCTTTAGGATATTAGTAACCTTTGCGATAGTCCTTGAAGTCCGTGGTATCTTCTTCTTCCAAATACCATGAACTACTTATGGCAGAAGTTCCTCGTTGAACTGAAATATCACAACAGGATTATTCTTGATGAGTTCTCCATTATATATTGTGGCTCTGCCAGTTCTACCTTTCTGCATGGGTTATCCGGAAGAAATATGTTGAACTTCGTTCGACATGCTAATCCATGCATCCACAACTCAGAAAATCATATGTTCTTTTGAGTTGTCCCATCTTAGTTGTTTCCGACCCTCGCCTATCAATTGATAGTCAAGAGTATGCGTGCAATCGTTCATCGATACCCATTACTCTTGTGGTCCGTCAAGCCATTCTATCGCGGAATGACTAGGAGAAACAAACTCCAGTACCTCTTCCCTATCCAGGGTTGGGTCAAAGAAGTTGTGCTCCGCAGATCAAATTGCTAATCCAGCTTTTGTTCTGCTCTACCTTGGTGTATTACATATTTTATATCGAGATTGTTATAGGAATTGCACACCATCCTATGAACTCTTGGTACAGTGATACTTCTTGCCATCATTGTTCATTCCTCGGTTCCTGTGTTATTGTAACCGGAATGCCGACAAATGCATCATGGCGTGTGAAATCAATACTGCTAGCAACTCCGTTGCTTGGTAGTTAAATGGACAATAACCTCATTCTTAACGTGTTTGTTCTTGAATCATCATTCTAAGATTGATCGTGCTACCTAGTCCTTGTTTCGGTGCACCCTTCGATTGATGAGTTAGGATCTTGTCAAGTCCTCACTCATTTGATCATATCGTCTTGCCCTCAAAAGCGAGATTGTTCTCGAGCTTAGTAACATACCGGTGGTTCGTGATTTTCCGAATATCTTCTCAGAAGTATTACCAGGTTGTCCCCTGACTGTTATGTTGAGCTCGTGATCAAGTTGGTTTCTTGTGAACCACCCTCTCTCCAAGAATCTGTGATGGATATCCCGGAGCTAGTTGGTTAAGCTAGACAACAACTTGGAGAGTTGGAAGATAAAAGCTTGCCTGACTTAGTCCGTTCCAAAGGGATATTCTTGCGTAGTGTGTGTTGAAGAAAGATGATATCTTCATCGATTGGTCCCTGTGATCAGTTGCTGGACCTATTGTCTTATCAATCCTTTGATTTGAGTGTGGGCTATCGTCAAGTCAAATCAGTACCAACGATGCTCGTAATGTTGTCTTACTCGTGGTTGATCCCTCGAGCATACACCATTACATCTTTGGCCGGACCAATGCTATCACCGTGAGCACATGATGGTGGAAGTCCAGTGATATGGAAATTCCGATGAGTTGCTGTTGAGCCCATCAGTAGCTTTTTGTCTTCCCCATGAATCATGTTGAACATCAACCTAGTGTTGGAAACTTGTGTAAGCATTTCTTCGTGTTTCGTTCATGAAGCATATGTTTGGATGAAGGTAGTGACTTCCTTTAATTCATGTGCATCTGATGCAAGTTGCCGCCGTGGACTCGAGAAAGTCAATGTCGCTTCCTCTGGAATCATCGCAAGTCAGTCATGCACACGTGCGAAGTATACTGTGGTCCGGAGACTTGCAACCTTCATTCCATATGTGTATCCTAGCACACCAAGCCACTGACTGATTTGTTCAAGGAGAAGGAGTATCTTCATAAGAGCTAATCCGGACTTATGAAAGAACTTCGATACCCTCGTTGATGGTTCCCCCTCCTGAACTCGGTAGTGTTTTATTATAAGACTACTTTGTGGTCATGCTTGTCTTGGACAACGTGTTCACATGTTTGTAGCAGAACCAGCTCATGTTTTGGAGCTTGCTATCGTAGTTCATCTCCCGAGAATCCCGCAACGTCATCTCGTCGATTTGTGTTGCAAACTTCCATTTTTCTTCCTAGACTCGATGAGTCTGGAATATCCTGACACCAACCAGATCTGAATCTCAGGCAGATATGATGGTTGGAATATTTCTCAAGAATTATAATATTGGTCGCGCGATAACCGGTAAAGTGGATGTCGTGGCCAACACACCCAGCCGGAAGACCTGTTATTATAATATCTTGATAGATGAAGTTGGCCACCTCCCCATAAGGATTTCATAGGATTTACTCCCTAGTTGCCCCTATGGATTTCTGAGATCCCGAAGTCCGACCTTTTTACTTGATGTTCTAGATATCAAACCATATCTATGAATGGGTACACTAGCACCTCAAGGAGAACATTAGAAGCGGAGTGCTAAATGTCTCTCGGTCGATCATCCAGATTTTATTTCCTTGGCCTCGCTAAGGTGAAATCTGAGAAGGTGTTATCTTCCTTGCATCTGCATCCTCCATCACCCTTCAACATGGTAGTAAGTTGTGTTACCGGACCCTTGACACGGATGTTGGTAAAACCTTGATGATTATGGAATTGCTCAAGTTCTTGAGAGCACGCACAAGCGCTAGGTATTATCGCCGGCACTAACCGGGATTGCTCCTAGTCTCGTCGGTTATGCTATAACCACTCCAACAGTGAATTCACTCTTTATTGTTGGGTTCTTCCCCAGTTACCAGAATCATTCCTAGCATTTGCATTTTGTTCCTAGCTTGCACCGCCAATGTGCCATTCTACCATGGGTCTCTTCCATTTCCGGTGGCAAGCAAATTCATCCATTACGTTGTCTTCAACAAGGTAATCCACATCATCCAAGTTTGAGTATGCCATTCTACCGACCCCCTCCAAACGATCGCTCGAGAATTGTCTTAGGCTGGTTTAAAGAGTTTCAATGATCTCTGAATCAAAAGTAATTCTTTTTGCCACTTAAGGGAATATCTCTACGAGTCACCTTCCCTAAGGTGTATCGTTATGGTATCATGGCAACTCAACTCCTCGCTACGTTGACAATCGTTTACCACCTTCTTAAGCGTGAAATTGTTGTCTACCTAGTGAACCTTCGTCATCCGTTTCTTTCCACCCCTCTTGATGTGTATCTCGTGTCTCACCCGAGAGATGGTTCTATGTCTCATTCCGTGAGTTAATCCTGAGTCGTTCGATCTTCGAGGAGATCGACCCTTCTAGAGTCTCCTTCTCTCCAGGTCATGTTGGCAGGATTTCTCAGAGCAAGACTTCAAGACAATGATGGTGATTGAATCAACGTTCAATTGAAGTGCAACCTGGATCGTGAAGATTGTGCTAGTTTGCGTTCCCCCTTCACCTTACCCTACGCTTGAATCTTGAGACGAGATTCTTGTTTAGTGGGGGTGAGTTGTCACATCCCTAGCTGCTGGTAATGCTCTAGGCTAGCCTCATGTGAGCATCATGTTTTATTTCAAATGAAATTTGAACTGAGGAATTCAGAAGCCTCAAAACCCTAAATAAAAGAAGGGCAAAAACCCTAAAATCTCATCCATTGTTCCAAAATGCTCTTCTTAGATGTTTAATATTTTTGGCAAGGGTTTTGATCCAAACCAAAAATAATGAACATTTTAAAAGGATTTATTTTGGGACTTTGAATTTAAATCAATACTATTTTGAATTTGAACTTATATCCAAATATTACTGAATATATGTTCAAATAACTGAAACATTTTTATGTGCTTTGGTATAATCCCATTGTGCTAAATAAAATGTTCAGGGGAATTTTGTCACTGTCTTTGAATTTGTTTTATTTCAAAACAGTGGCAAAAGGTTAAATAAAAACAAAACAGAAGAAAAATATGAAACAGAATAGAACTTACCTGGCGCCACTTACCTGGCCCAGCTCCATCTGGCCGGCCCAGCCCACCTCCTCCCCCTTGTCCTCTTCCTCCTCTGCCAGGAGGACGAACAGAGGCGAGGCGTGGCGCGCGCCCGAGAGGCCTCGGCCACCTCCTGCTTCCCCCTGGCCACCTCCTGCCTGGATGCCTCCCTCCTCGACGCCCGGAGACGCCACGCGCCTCCTCGACCCCCCCTCTCACTTCCCTCTCCCTCTGGATCGCTCCCCCTCCTCTGGCTCTCTCTTTCCCTCTCTTCCCTGTGATCCCCGAGCGCAGCCGTCGCCGCCGTTCGCCATAGCCGCAGCCACCAGCCCTCCCTCGCCCCTCCGCCAGTTCCAGAAGCTCCGCCGCTGACCTCTACACCGTCCCCGCCAAGCCACACGAGCGGACGTGCCCTGCAGCGGCTTCCCCGACCTCTTCTTCAAGCTTCGGCCGCCGAGATCGCCGGCGACCGTGTGCCCTCCCTGACGCCTCCCCGAGCTCCCCGAGGCCACCGTCGCAACCCCCGTGAGCTCCTCTCTGTTTCCCCTCTGACCCCCTGCTCGTTCTCGTGCCGTAGCTGCCGTCCCCGCAAGCACCGAGCTCCGGCCATCGCCATGGCCGGCGAACCTCGCGCCCCGGAGCTCTTCCGCTCGCTCCAGTAGCTCCCGCGTGCTCTCCAGGTCCCCAGGGTCCCGACGCGCTCCTCTGCTCTCCGGCTAACGCGCTGCAGCCACCACGTCGTGCTGGCCCGAACTCCGGCCGCCGCCCTTGAGCTCGCTGCCGTCGATATAGGTCGCCCCCGGCCTAACTGACCGCACCACTCGACGCGCGGGATCTTCAGCGTCACGTAGCTGCCCTCCGCCGGCCATTTGGTCGCCGGAGGAGGAATTCCGACCCCCTCCGCCGTCTCGGGCTTCACCGGCGACGAGCGGTGGACCAAGTCCGGTGAGTTTTGACCCCAGTTGGACGCCCTGACTCGATGACAGGTGGGCCCAGCTCTGTTAGCTAATTAGGATTAGCACTAATCAAATTAGTTAAACTAATTACCCCCCCCCCTGCTGACACTGACATGTGGGCCCGGGCTCTAATTAAACTTAGTATAGTTAACTGTGTCACTGACGTGTGGTCCCCACACGTCAGGTTTGACCGGACCAGCCCCTGTTGACCTGTGACATCATGCCAACGTCATGCTGACGCAATAATTCCTTTCTGGAATTTAAATAAATCTTAAATGATTTAATAATTCCAGAATATATTCTAAACTTCAATAAATCATAGAAAATTAACCGTAACTCCAAATTAAATAATTTATATATGAAAAATTATTAGAAAAATTCAAGGAATCCATCTGTACCATTTTCATGCATGTTAGAACAACTTATAGCTGCTGTTTAGCACAAATCAATTAAATGGCATTTGAATAATCACATATGGAGTTTGAATTTGAATCTTGTATTCAAACCAACTTCATTTAATCTGTTGCTAGTTGCATTAGCCCAAAACACATTCATTTTGCCATGTCATGATCATGCATCATATTGTGCATTGCATTGATTGTGTTCCCTTCTATGTTGCCGGTATTTGTCCCCTCTCGATAGACGTGATACCGATGATGTGATCGTTGACACTGATGAAGACTCAATGCTATCTTCAGAAGTGCCAGGCAAGCAAAACCCCCTTGTTCATTCCGATACAATTCTACTCTCTCGCTCCTGCTCTCTTTTAATGCATTAGGGCAACAACGATTCATCTGTTACTTGCTGCGGTAGCTGAACCCCTTTATCCTCTGCATGACCTGTCATTCCACAGTAAATAGATGAAACCCACTAGCATGAGTAGGAGTTGTTTGAGCCCTGATGTGCCTACTCATTTATGTTTGTTTGTCATGCCTGCTACTGCTTAGAGTTGAGTCGGGTCTGATTCATCGGGGATGAATAAGAGGCGTGTGAACCTGTCCCACTGTGTGTGAGCTAAGTGTGTGAATACGATTTGGTAAAGGTAGCGGTGAGAGGCCATGTAGGAGTACATGGTGGGTTGTCTCATTGCAGCCGTCCTCAAGAACTGAGTTCTGTGTTTGTGATCCATGATTCAGCTACTACCACGCATTGGGCCCGAAACTAATGGACCCTCTCGGCTTCTTAATCACCCTTGTCCTCTGTCCAGGAGTTGCAAGTAGTTTCTGGTGTTTGTAGTATGCTGGAGGCCGTGCGCAGCACTGACCGTAGGGGTGGGCTATGATGCGGTAGGCACGTGGCACGGTGTACCGGGCGCCCGTTTGGTGTCTCGGGAACCCTGTTCACATCGTTTGGGGCTGTGAGCGAAACTCCGGCCGGATCTCCTCATGGATGGAACCCGAATAGGCGATAAACCTGGACTAGAGACTTGAGTGTTTAGGCAGGCCGTGGCCGACACCCACGTTGGGCTTCCGCTTGAAGGTTGCCGAGTACATGTCGTGTAAACGGCGGTAAGTGGTGAGAGCGTGTGTGAAGAAGTACACCCCTGTAGGGTTAATATGATCTATTCGAATAGCTGTGTCCGCGGAAAAGGACTTCTGGGTTGCTTATATCAGTTCATAGACAAGTGAAAGTGGATACTCTAAAATACGCAAGATAAGCGTGAGTGCTATGGATGGCATTCTCGTAGGGAGACGGGAGCGGATCCATAGTGGTGTATTGATATGGGGAATATGTGGACTCGTGTGCGCCACCTCAAAAGAGTTACTTGCAGTCGTAGTGTAGGATAGCCACCGAGTCAAAGATGGCTTGCTGCAGTTAAACCCCACCATCCCCTTTGTTGATAATGATGCATATGTAGTTAGTTCTGATGTAAGTCTTGCTGGGTACATTTGTACTCACGTTTGCCTATTTTATGTTTTTGTAGAGAGACTTCGGTCACACTAGTAGTTCCACGTGGACTTCGACGTTTAGCTTGTTACCTCAGCTACGATCTTGTGCCCTCGGCAGGATCTGGTAGATAGTCAGGCTTCTCAGCCTTTTTTCATTTTTAGTCGTCTGTACTCAGACATGATAGCTTCCGCCTGTGCTTTGATTTGTATGCTCTGAATGTTGGGTCGTGAGACCCCTGTTTGTAATATCTCGCTCCTCGGAGCCTAATGAATAAATTACTTGAGTCGTAGAGTCATGTTGTGATGCCATGTTGTATTTGCACATATCGAGCATATTGTGTGTATGTTATTGAAATGCTTGGTATGTGTGGGATCTGACCATCTAGTTGTTTATCTTTAGTACCCTCTCTTACCGGGAAATGTCTCCTAGTGTTTCCACTGAGCCATGGTAGCTTGCTACTGCTCCGGAACACTTAGGCTGGCCGGCATGTCTCCTTCTTCGTTCCTGTGTCTGTCCCTTCGGGGAAATGTCACGCGATGAATACCGGAGTCCTGTTAGCCCGCTACAGCCCGGTTCACCGGAGTCCTGCTAGCCCAGTGCTACAGCCTGGATTCACTCGCTGATGACCGACACGTTCGATGCTGGGTCATGGATGCCTGTCCCTGTAAGTTTGTGCCACTTTGGGTTTACGACTAGCCATGTCAGCCCGGGCTCCTTATCATATGGATGCTAGCGACACTGTCATATACGTGTGCCAAAAGGCGCAAACGGTCCCGGGCAAAGGTAAGGCGACACCCGTGGGAATACCGTGCGTGAGGCCGCAAAGTGATATGAGGTGTTACATGCTAGATCGATGTGGCATTGAGTCGGGGTCCTGACATCCTTGGCCGCTTTGCCTTCGGCGTTGGACAGTGCCTTCTTCAGGGTCGCCACCTCAGTCGTGGCCCCTAGAAAAATTCATGATGATCCTGTGATCTAACAACCAGTTTCCTCTTTCTTTATCAATAAACAGACGAGGTATTGCTACCTCTTGAGCACTGCGTTGGTTTTCCCCGAAGAGGAAGGGATGATGCAGCAAAGTAGCGTAAGTATTTCCCTCAGTTTTTGAGAACCAAGGTATAAATCTAGTAGGAGGCTACGCGCGAGTCTCTTGCACCTGCACAAAACAAATAAATCCTTGCAAGCAACGCGATAAGGGGTTGTCAATCCCTACACGGCCACTTACGAGAGTGAGATCTGGTAGATATGATAAGATAATATTTTCGGTATTTTTATGATAAAGATGTAAAGTAAAATCAAATCAAAGTAAAAAGCAAAGGAAATTACTAAGTATTGGAAGATTAATATGATGAAGATAGACCCGGGGGGCATAGGTTTCACTAGTGGCTTCTCTCAAGAGCATAGGTATTCTACGGTGGGTGAACAAATTACTGTTGAGCAATTGACAGAATTGAGCATAGTTATGAGAATATCTAGGTATGATCATGTATATAGGCATCACGTCCGAGACAAGTAGACCGACTCCTGCCTGCATCTACTACTATTACTCCACTCATCGACCGCTATCCAGCATGCATCTAGAGTATTAAGTTCATGAAAACATAGTAACGTGTTAAGCAAGATGACATGATATAGAGGGATAAACTCATGCAATATGATGAAAACCCCATCTTGTTATCCTCGATGGCAACAATACAATACGTGCCTTGCTGCCCCTACTGTCACTGGGAAAGGACACCGCAAGATTGAACCCAAAGCTAAGCACTTCTCCCATTGCAAGAAAGATCAATCTAGTAGACCAAACCAAACTGATAATTCGAAGAGACTTGCAAAGATAACCAATCATACATAAATGAATTTAGAGAAGATTCAAATATTGTTCATAGGTAGACTTGATCATAAACCCACAATTCATCGGTCTCAACAAACACACCGCAAAAAGAAGATTACATCGAATAGATCTCCACAAGAGAGGGGGAGAACATTGTATTGAGACCCAAAAAGAGAGAATAAGCCATCTAGCTAATAACTATGGACCCAAAGGTCTGAGGTAAACTACTCACACTTCATCAGAGGGGCTATGGTGATGATGTAGAAGCCCTCCGTGATCGATGCCCCCTCCGGCAAAGCTCCGGAACAGGCCCCAAGATGGGATCTCGTGGATACAGAAAGTTGCGGCGGTGGAATTAGGGTTTTGGCTCCGTATCTGATGGTTTGGGGGTACGTAGGTATATATAGGAGGAAGGAGTACGTCGATGGAGCAACAGGGGGCCCACGAGGGTGGAGGGCGCGCCTCGGGGGGAGGCGCGCCCCCCTACCTCGTGGCCTCCTCCTTTGTTTCTTGACATAGGGTCCAAGTCTCCCGGGTCTTGTTCATTGAGAAAATCACATTCCCGAAGGATTGATTCCGTTTGGACTCCGTTTGATATTCCTTTTCTTCGAAACCCTAAAATAGGTAAAAACAGCAATTCTGGGCTGGGCCTCCGGTCAATAGGTTAGTCCCAAAAATAATATAAAATAATGTCCAAAATAGTAGATAATATAGCATGGAGCAATCAAAAATTATAGATACGTTGGAGACGTATCAAGCATCCCCAAGCTTAATTCCTGCTCGTCCTCGAGTAGGTAAATGATAAAACAGAATTTTTGATGCGTAGTGCTACTTGGCATAATTTTAATGTAATTCTTCTTAATTGTGGTATGAATATTCAGATCCAAAAGATTCAAGATAAAAGTTTAATATCGACATAAAAATAATAATACTTTAAGCATACTAACAAAGCAATCATGTCTTCTCAAAATAACATGGCCAAAGAAAGTTATCCCTACAAAATCATATAGTCTCGTTATGCTCTATCATCACACAAAGTATTTAAATCATGCACAACCCCGATGACAAGCCAATCAATTGTTTCATACTTTTGACATTCTCAAACTTTTTCAATCTTCACGCAATACATGAACGTGAGCCATGGATATAGCACTATAAGTGGAATAGAATGGTGGTTGTGGAGAAGACAAAAAGGGAGAAGATAGTCTCACATCAACTAGGCATATCAACGGGCTATGGAAATGCCCATCAATAGATATCAATGTGAGTGAGTAGGGATTGCCATGCAACGGATGCACTAGAGCTATAAGTATATGAAAGCTCAACAAAAGAAACTAAATGGGTGTGCATCCAACTTGCTTGCTCATGAAGACCTAGGGCATTTTGAGGAAGCCCATCATTTGAATATACAAGCCAAGTTCTACAATGAAAAATTCTCACTAGTATATGAAAGTGATAACATAGGAGACTCTCTATCATGAATATCATGGTGCTACTTTGAAGCACAAGTGTGGTAAAAGGATAGTGACATTGTCCCTTCTCTCTTTTTCTCTCATTTTTTTATTTGGGCCTTTTCTCTTTTTTTATGGCCTCTTTTCTTTCTCTTTTTTTATTTTTATTTTTTGTCTGGAGTCTCATCCCGACTTGTGGGGGAATCATAGTCTCCATCATCCTTTCCTCAGTGGGACAATGCTCTAATAATGATGATCATCACACTTTTATTTTCTTACAACTCAACAATTACAACTCGATACTTAGAACAAATTATGACTCTATATGAATGCCTCCAGCGGTGTACCAGGATATGCAATGAATCAAGAGGGACATGTATGAAAGAATTATGAATGGTGGCTTTGCCACAAATACGATGTCAACTACATGATCATGCTAAGCAATATGACAATGATGGAGTGTGTCATAATAAACGGAATGGTGGAAAGTTGCATGACAATATATCTCGGAATGGCTATGGAAATGCCATAATAGGTAGGTATGGTGGCTGTTTTGAGGAAGGTATATGGTGGGTGTATGATACCAGCGAAAGGTGCGCGGTATTAGAGAGGCTAGCAATGGTGGTAGGAAGAAAAGTGCGTATAATCCATGGACTCAACATTAGTCATAAAGAACTCATATACTTATTGCAAAAATCTACAAGTTATCAAAGCAAAGTATTACGTGCATGCTCCTAGGGGGATAGATTGGTAGGAAAAGACCATCGCTCGTCCCCGACCGCCACTCATAAGGAAGACAATCAAAAAAATCATGCTCCGACTTCATCACATAACGGTTCACCATACATGCATGCTATGGGAATCACAAACTTTAACACAAGTATTTCTCAAATTCACAACTACTCAACTAGCATAACTTTAATATCACCATCTTCATATCTCAAAACAATTACCAAGCATCAAACTTCTCATAGCATTCAACACACTCATAAGAAAGTTTTTACTATTCTTGAATACCAAGCATATTAGGATTATTTAAGCAAATTACCATGCTATTTAAGACTCTCAAAATAATCTAAGTGAAGCATGAGAGATCAACAGTTTCTATAAAACAAATCCACCACCGTGCTCTAAAAAGATATAAGTGAAGTACTAGAGCAAAACTATATAACTCAAATGATATAAGTGAAGCACATAGAGTATTCTAACAAATTCCAAATCATGTAGGGCTATCTCAAAAGGTGTGTACAGAAATGATGATTGTGGTAAAGTAAAAAGCAAAGACTCAAATCATACAAGACGCTCCAAGCAAAACACATATCATGTGGTGAATAAAAATATAGCTCCAAGTAAAGTTACCGATAGAAGTAGATGAAAAGAGGGGATGCCTTCCGGGGCATCCCCAAGCTTTGGCTTTTAGGTGTACTTAGATTATATTGGGGGTGCCATGGGCATACCCAAGCTTAGGCTCTTGCCACTCCTTGAAATCTTTACCCAAAACTTGAAAACTTCACAACACAAAACTTAAAGTAGAAAATCTCGTGAGCTCCGTTAGCGAAACAAAACAAAAGACCACTTCAAGGTACTGTAAATAACTCATTCTTTATTTATATTGGTGTTAAACCTACTGTATTACAACTTCTCTATGGTTTATAAACTATTTTACTAGCCATAGATTCATCAAAATAAGCAAACAACACACGAAAAACAGAATCTGTCAAAAACAGAACAGTCTGTAGTAATCTGTAGCTAGAGCAAGATCTGGAACCCCAAAAATTCTAAAATAAATTTATTGACGTGAGTAATTTATCTATTAATCATCAGCAAAAAGAATTAACTAAATATCACTTTCCAAATAAAAATGGCAGCAGTTATCGTGAGCGCTAAAGTTTCTGTTTTTTACAGCAAGATTAACAAGACTTTCCCCAAGTCTTCCCGACGGTTCTACTTGGCACAAACACTAATTAAACACAAAAAACACAACCAAAACAGAGTCTAGGTAAATTATTTATTACTAAACAGGAGCAAAAATCAAGGAATAAAAATAAAATTGGGTTGCCTCCCAACAAGCGCTATCGTTTAACGCCCCTAGCTAGGCATAGAAAGCAAGGATAGATCTAGGTATTGCCATAATAGTAAGATAGATCATTAAAACTCATTTCATATTCTCTATGTTCGGCAGCAATTTTTCTTTGAGGCAAGCAAAAGTAATCAAAAGGGCTAAATTTAATGGGGCAAAAGTCCCCAAGATCAACCTTGGGAGGTATAGGTTCCTCCTTTGGTCCTTCGTATTGCACAACCAATTCATCATTATAAGCATTCTTTTGACAGAACTTTGTGAGGCTATATTCAAGAGAATATCCTAGTTCATTATTTCGAATGGCCAAATCATCATTAAGCTCAGAAATTCTATCAACTAAAACATTGGTAGGGACCCTTTTTCTAAGATTTTCATTGAAAGCAACATAGTCTAGAGATTGAAAACGCATTATTTCTTCTTGATCAAAAAGGATAGCCTCTATGGGAGGACGGCAAGCATCCACCCTATAATGCGCAAAGATTTCTTTGGCCTCTTTTATTATGAATCTAAACTCATGATCCAAAAAGATAGTAGCGGCATGCTTAACAGAAGAATGCTCAATATTAGAAAATTCTAGGAAAATCCTTTGTATGTAAGGATGCATGTGCATGAATTGTCTTTCAAGTTCAACTACAAGCATGGCAATAGCATCCGCAAGACTACTAGTTCTGTGAAGTATAGAACTACCCATAGAAGGTAAAGCACTGGCACAAGTAAACAAATCTTGAATAACTCCTTTTCCAATAATATTACCACTACCAACACGGAATTTTTTTTGTATGTAAGATGGGTGGTTCTTTAGCAGGAGCATCAGAATTTTTCATGATATTGTTATTGTCCATATCGACAATAATTTCCCCAATTTCAGACATAACGGCAGATGGTGCAAAGGGTATAAATAGGCAAAATAGAGAAAGAGAGGGAGGATAGAGAGAGAGAGGGCGAATAAAACGGCAAGGGTGAAGCGGGGGAGAGGAAAACGAGAGGCAAATGGCAAATAATGTAATGCGGGAGATAAGGATTGTGATGGGTACTTGGTATATTGACTTTTGTGTGGACTCCCCGACAACGGCACCGGAAATCCTTCTTTCTACCTCTTGAGAACTGCGTTGGTTTTCCCTGAAGAGGAAGGGATGATGCAGCAAAGTAGCGTAAGTATTTCCCTCGGTTTTTGAGAACCAAGGTATCAATCCAGTAGGAGGCTATGCGCGAGTCCCTCGCACCTGCACAAAACAAATAAATCCTCGCAACCAACACGGTAAGGGGTTGTTAATCCCTACACGGCCACTTACGAGAGTGAGATCTGATAGATATGATAAGATAATATTTTTGGTATTTCTATGATAAAGATGCAAAGTAAAATAAAAGCAAAGGAAAAAAGCAAAGGAAATTACTAAGTATTGGAAGATTAATATGATGAAGATAGACCCGGGGGCCATAGGTTTCACTAGTGGCTTCTCTCAAGAGCATAGGTATTCTACGGTGGGTGAACGAATTACTGTTGAGCAATTGACAGAATTGAGCATAGTTATGAGAATATCTAGGTATGATCATGTATATAGGCATCACGTCCGAGACAAGTAGACCGACTCCTGCCTGCATCTACTACTATTACTCCACTCATCGACCGCTATCCAGCACGCATCTAGAGTATTAAGTTCATGAAAACAGAGTAACGCCTTAAGCAAGATGACATGATGTAGAGGGATAAACTCATGCAATATAATGAAAACCCCATCTTGTTATCCTTGATGGCAACAATACAGTACGTGCCTTGCTGCCCCTACTGTCACTGGGAAAGGACACTGAGGGAGTCCTGGATTAGGGGGTGTTCGGGTAGCCGGACTATACCTTCAGCCAGACTCCAGGACTATGAAGATACAAGATTGAAGACTACGTCCCGTGTCCGGATGGGACTTTCCTTGGCGTGGAAGGCAAGCTTGGCGATGCGGATATTCAAGATCTCCTACCATTGTAACTGACTCTATGTAACCCTAACCCTATCCGGTGTCTATATAAACCGGAGGGTTGTAGCCCGTAGGCAATCAGAATCAACTCCATAGACAACAATCATACCGTAGGCTAGCTTCTAGCGTTTAGCCTCCTTGATCTCCTGGTAGATCTACTCTTGTACTACCCATATCTTCAATATTAATCAAGCAGGATGTAGGGTTTTACCTCCATCAAGAGGGCCCGAACCTGGGTAAAACATCGTGTTCCCTGCCTCCTGTTACCATCCAGCCTAGACGCACAGTTCGGGACCCCCTACCCGAGATCCGCTGGTTTTGACACCGACATTGGTGCTTTCATTGAGAGTTCCTCTGTGTCGTCGCCATTAGGTCCAATGTCTCCTTTGATCATCAACAACGATGCGGTCCAGGGTGAGAATTTTCTCCCCGAACAGATCTTCGTCTTCGGCGGCTTCGCTCTGCGTGCCAATTCTCTTGGCCACTTGGAGCAGATCGAAAGCTATGCCCCTGGCCATCAAGTCAGGTTTGGAAGCTTAAACTACACAGCTGACATCCGCGGAGACTTGATCTTCGACGGGTTCGAGCCACAGCCAAGCGCGCCGCACTATCTCGAGGGGCATGATCTAGCTCTGCCTCCGAACAGTGTTGGGGAACGTTGCAGAAATTCAAAATTTTCTACGCATCACCAAGATCAATCTATGGAGTAATCTAGCAATGAGGAAAAGGAGAGTGCATCTACATACCCTTGTAGATCGCTAAGCGGAAGCGTTCAAGAGAACGGGGTTGATGGAGTCGTACTCGTCGTGATCCAAATCACCGATGATCCTAGTGCCGAACGGACGGCACCTCCGTGTTCAACACACGTACAACCCGGTGACGTCTCCTACGCCTTAATCTAGCAAGGGGAGAAGGAGAGGTTGGGGAAGACTCCATCCAGCAGCAGCACGACGACGTGCTGGTGGTGGAGGAGCGTGGTACTCCAGCAGGGCTTCGCCAAGCACCGCAAGAGACGAGGAGGGAGAGGGCTAGGGCTGCGCCAAGAAGGAGATTGAATCGTGTCTATGGCAGCCCAAAACCTCAAGTATATATAGGGGGAGGGGAGGGGCTGCGCCCCCACCTAGGTTTCCACCCCTAGGGGTGGCGGCCAGCCCTAGATCCCATCTAAGGGGGGCGGCCAAGGGGGGAGAGAGGGGGCACACCACTAGGTGGGCCTTAGGCCCATCTGAGCCTAGGGTTTGCCCCTTTCCACTCTCCCTTGCGCCTTGGGCCTTGGTGGGGGGCGCACCAGCCCACCAGGGGCTGGTCCCCTCCCACACTTGGCCCATGCAGCCCTCCGGGGCTGGTGGCCCCACTTGGTGGACCACCGGGACCCTCCCGGTGGTCCCGGTACATTACCGATAAAACCCGAAACTTTTCCGGTGACCAAAATAGGACTTCCCATATATAAATATTTACCTCCGAACCATTCCTGAACTCCTCGTGACGTCCGGGATCTCATCCAGGACTCCGAAAAACATTCGGTAACCACGTATATCTATTCCCTATAACCCTAGCGTCATCGAACCTTAAGTGTGTGGACCCTACGGGTTCGGGAACCATGCAGACATGACCGAGATAACTCTCCGGTCAATAACCAACAGCGGGATTTGGATACCCATGTTGGCTCCCACATGTTCCACGATGATCTCATCGGATGAACCACGACGTCGAGGATTCAATCAATCCCGTATACAATTCCCTTTGTCCAGCGGTATTGTACTTGCCTGAGATTTGATCGTCGGTATCCCGATACCTTGTTCAATCTCATTACCGGCAAGTCTCTTTACTTTTTCCGTAACACATCATTGGGATGATCAACTCCTTGGTCACATTGTGCACATTATGATGATGTCCTACCGAGTGGGCCCAGAGATACCTATCCGTTTACACGGAGTGACAAATCCCAGTCTCGATTCGTGCCAACCCAACAGACACTTTCGGAGATACCTGTAGTGTACCTTTATAGCCACCCAGTTACGTTGTGATGTTTGGCACACCCAAAGCACTCCTACGGTATCCGGGAGTTGCACAATCTCATGGTCTAAGGAAATGATACTTGACATTAGAAAAGCTTCAGCATACGAACTGCATGATCTTGTGCTAGGCTTAGGATTGGGTCTTGTCCATCACATCATTCTCCTAATGATGTGATCCCGTTATCAACGACATCCAATGTCCATGGTCAGGAAACCGTAACCATCTATTGATCAACGAGCTAGTCAACTAGAGGCTTACTAGGGACATGGTGTTGTCTATGTACACACACATGTATCTGAGTTTCCTATCAATACAATTCTAGCATGGATAATAAACGATTACCATGAACAAGGAAATATAATAATAACCAATTTATTATTGCCTCTAGGGCATATTTCCAACAGTCTCCCACTTGCACTAGAGTCAATAATCCAGTTCACATCGCTATGTGATTAACACTCAAGGTCACATCCCCATGTGACTAACACCCAAGAGTTCTGGGTTTGATCATGTTATGCTTGTGAGAGAGGTTTCAGTCAACGGGTCTGCAACATTCAGATCCGTATGTACTTCGCAAATTTCTATGTCATCTTTTAGATGCAGCTACCACGTTCTATTTGGAGCTATTCCAAATAACTGTTCTACTATACGAATCCAGTTTACTACTCAGAATAATCTGGATTAGTGTCAAAGTTTGCATCGGTGTAACCCTTTACGATGAACTCTTTTACCACCTCCATAATCGAGAAAATTCCTTAGTCCACTAGTTACTAAGGATAACTTTGACCGCTGTCCTGTGATCCATTCTTGGATCACTCTTGTACCCCTTGACTGACTCATGGCAAGGCACACTTCAGGTGCGGTACACAGCATAGCATACTGTAGAGCCTACGTCTAAAGCATAGGGGACGACCTTCGTCCTTTCTCTCTATTCTGCCTTGGTCAGATTTCGAGTCTTACTCAATGTTCACACCTTATAACACAGCCAAGAACTCTTTCTTTGCCGATCCATTTTGAACTCCTTCAAAATCTTGTCACGGTATGTATTCTTTTGAAAGTACTATTAAGCATTTTGATCTATCCATATAGATCTTAATGCTCAATACTCAAGTAGTCTAATCCAGGTTTTCCATTGAAAAACATTTTTCAAATAACTCTGCATGATTTCTAGAAATTCTACATCATTTCCGATCAACAATATGTCAACAAGATATACTCATCAGAAATTCTATAGTGCTCCCACTCACTTCTTTGGAAATACAAGTTTCTCATAAACTTTGTATAAACCCAAAATCTTTGATCATCATCAAAGCGTATATTCCAACTCCGAGATGCTTACTCCAGTCCTTAGAAGGATTGCTGGAGCTTCGCATGCTTGTTAGCATCTTTCAGGATTGTTAAAACCTTCTGGTTGTATCACATACAACCTTTCCTCAAGAAAATCGTGAGGAAACAATGTTTTGACATCCTATCTGCAAGATTTCACAAATAATGCAGTGACTGCTAATATAATTCCAACAGACTCTTAGCATCGCTACGAGTGAGAAAGTCTCACCGTAGTCAACTCCTTGAACTTGTCGGAAAACATCTTAACGACAAGTCGAGCTTTCTTAATGGTGACATTTACCATCATTGTCCGTCTTCCTTTTAAAATCCATATGTACCTAACAGCCTTACGACCATCAAGTAGTTCTTCCAAAGTCTACACTTTGTTTTCATATATGGATCCTCTCTCGGATTATATGGCCTCGAGCCATTTTGGAATCCAGGCCCACCATCGCTTCTCCACAGCTCGTAGGTTCATTGTTGTCTAGCAACATGACTTCCAAGACAGGATTACGTACCACTCTCAAGTAGTACGCATCCTTGTCATCCCACGAGGTTTGGTAGTGACTTGATCTGAAGTTTCATGATCACTATCATAAGCTTCCACTTCAATTGGTGTAGGTGCCACAGGAACAACTCCCTGTGCCCTGCCACACATTAGTTGAAGAGACGGTTCAATAACCTCATCAAGTCTCCACCATCCTCCCACTTAATTAATTATTTCGAGAGAAACTTTTCCTCGAGAAAGGACCCGATTCTAGAAACAATCCCTTATTGCTTTCGGATCTGAGACACGAGGTATACCCAGCTGTTTTGGGTGTCCTATGAAGATGCATTTCTCCGCTTTGGGTTCGAGCTTATCAGCCTGAAACTTTTCACATAAGCGTCGCAGCCCCAAACTTTTAAGAAATGACAGCTTAGGTTTCTCTAAACCATAGTTCATACGGTGTCATCTCATCGGAATTACGTGGTGCCCTATTTAAAGTGAATGTGGTTGTCTCTAATGCCTAACCCATAAACTATCGTGGTAATTCGATAAGAGACATCATGGTATGCATCATATCCAATAGGGTGCAGTTATGATGTTCGGACACACCATCACACTATGGTGTTCCAGGTTGTATTAGTTGTGAAACAATTTCCACAATGTCTTAATTCTGTGCCAAACTCGTAATTCAGATATTCATCTCTATGATCATATCATAGATATTTTATCCTCTTGTCACGACGATCTTTCAACTTCACCCTGAAATTACTTGAACCTTTCAATAATTCAGACTTGTGATTCATCAAGTAAATATACTCAACATCTACTCAAATCATCTGTGAAGTAAGAACATAATGATATCCACTACACGCCTCATCACTCATTGGACTGCACACATCAAAATGTATTACTTCCAACAAGTTGCTTTCTAGTTCCATTTTACTGAAAACGAGGCTTTCAGTCATCCTGCCCATGTGGTATGATTTGCATGTCTCAAGTGATTCAAAATCAAGTGACTCCAAACGGTCCATTGCATGGAGTTTCTTCATGCATATACACCAATATACATGGTTCGCATGTCTCAAACTTTTCAAAAATGAGTGAGCCCAAAGATCCATCAACATGGAGCTTCTTCATGCGTTTTACACCGATATGACTTACATGACAGTGTCACAAGTAGGTGGTACTATCATTACTATCTTATATCTTTTGGCATGAACATGTGTATCACTACGATCGAGATTCAATAAACCATTCATTTTAGGTGCAAGACCATTGAAGGTGTTATTCAAATAAACAAAGTAACCATTATTCTCCTTAAATGAATAACCGTATTGCGATAGACATAATCCAATCATGTCTATGCTCAACACAAACACCAATCTCGATGGTAGAGGGAGCGTGCGATGCTTGATCACATCAAGCTTGGAAAAACTTCCAACACATATCGCCATCTCACCTTTAGCTAGTCTCCGTTTACTCCGCAGCCTTTTATTTCGAGTTTACTAACACTTAGCAACCGAACCGGTATCTAATACCATGGTGCTACTAGGAGTACTAGTAAAGTACACATTAACATAATGTATATCCAATATACTTCTATCGACCTTGCCAGCCTTCTCATCTACCAAGTATCTAGGGTAATTCTGCTCCAGTGGCTGTTCCCCTTATTACAGAAGCACTTAGTCTCGGGTTTGGGTTCAGCCTTGGGTTTCTTCACTAGAGCAGCAGCTGAATTGCCGTTTCATGAAGTATCCCTTCTTTCCCTTGCCCTTGCCCTTCTTGAAACTAGTGGTTTCACCAACCATCAACAATTGATGCTCCTTCTTGATTTCTACTTTTGTGGTGTCAAACATCGCGAATATCTCAAGGATCATCATATATGTCCCTGATATATCATAGTTCATCACGAAGCTCTAGCAGCTTGGTGGTTATGACTTCGGAGAAACATCACTTTCTCATTTGGAAGATCAACTCCCACTCGATTCAAATGATTGTTGTACTCAGACAATCTGAGCACAAGCTCAACAATTGAGCTTTTCTCCCTTAGTTTGCAGGCTAAGAAAATTGTCGGAGGTATTATACCTCTTGACGTGGGCATGAGCCTGAAATCCCAATTTCAGCCCTCGAAACATCTCATATGTTTCACGACGTTTCAAAACATCTTCGGTGCCTCAACTCTAAACCATTTAACTGAACTATCACGTAGTTATCAAAATGTGTATGTCAGATGTTCGCAACATCCACAGACGACGTTCGAGGTTCAACACACTGAGCGGTGCATTAAGGACACAAGCCTTCTATGAAGCAATGAGGAAAATCCTCAGTTTACGGACCTAGTCCGCATAAATGCTACTATCAACTTTCAACTAATTTTTCTCTAGGAACATATCTAAATAGTAGAACTAAAGCGCAAGCTATGGCATAATTTGCAAAGACCTTTTGACTATGTTCAGGATAATTAAGTTCATCTTATGAACTCCCACTCAGATAGACATCCCTCTAGTCATTTAAGTGATTACATGATCCGAGTCAACTAGGTCGTGTCCGATCATCATGTGAGACGGACTAGTCATCATCGGTGAACATCTTCATGTTGATCGTATCTACCATACGACTCATGCTCGACCTTTAGGTCTCTTGTGTTCCGAGGCCATGTCTGTACATGCTAGGCTTGTCAAGTCAACCTAAGTGTTTTGCATGTGTTCCAAGGTCATGTCTGTACATGCTAGGCTCGTCAACACCCGTTGTATTCGAACGTTAGAATCTATCACACCCGATCATCACGTGGTGCTTCGAAACAACGAACCTTCGCAATGGTGCACAGTTAGGGGGAACACTTTTCTTGAAATTTTAGTGAGGGATCATCTTATTTAAGCTACCGTCGTTCTAAGCAAATAAGATGTAAAACATGATAAACATCACATGCAATCAAATAGTGACATGATATGGCCAATATCATTTTGCTCCTTTTGATCTCCATCTTCGGGGCTCCATGATCATCGTTGTCACCGGCATGACACCATGATCTCCATCATCATGATCTCCATCATCGTGTCTTCTTGAAGTTGTCTCGTCATCTATTACTTCTACTACTATGGCTAACGCTTTAGCAATAAAGTAAAGTAATTACATGACGTTTATGTTGACACGCAGGTCATAAATAAATTAAGACAACTCCTATGGCTCCTGCCGGTTGTCATACTCATTGACATGCAAGTCGTGATTCCTATTACAAGAACATGATCATCTCATACATCACATATATCATTCATCACATCCTTTGGCCATATCACATCACAAAACACTTGCTGCAAAAACAAGTTAGACGTCCTCTAATTGTTGTTGAAGTTTTTACGTGGCTGCTATAGGTTGCTAGCAAGAACGGTTTCTTACCTACGCGAAAACCACAACGTGATATGCCAATTTCTATTTACCCTTCATAAGGACCCTTTTCATAGAATCCGGTCCGACTAAAGTGGGAGAGACAGACACCCGCTAGCCACCTTATGCAAATAGTGCATGTCATTCGGTGGAACCAGTCTCACGTAAGAGTACGTGTAAGGTCGGTCCGGGCCGCTTCATCCCACGATGCCGCCGAATCAAGATAAGACTAGTAACGGCAAGATAATTGAAAATATTGATGCCCACAACTACTTTGTGTTCTACTCGTGCATAGTAACTACGCATAGACCTAGCTCTGATACCACTATTGGGCAACGTAGCAGAAATTCAAAATTTTCTACGCATCACCAAGATAAATCTATGGAGTAATCTAGCAACGAGGGAAAGGATAGTGCATCTACATACCCTTGTAGATCGCTAAGCGGAAGCGTTCAAGAGAACGGGGTTGATGGATTCGTATTCGTCGTGATCCAAATCACCAATGATCCTAGTGCCGAACGGATGGCACCTCCGTGTTCAACACACGTACAGCCCGGGGACGTCTCCTACGCCTTGATCCAGCAAGGGGAGAAGGAGAGGTTGGGGAAGACTCCATCCAGCAGCAGCACGACGGTATGGTGGTGGTGGAGGAGCGTGGTACTCCAGCAGGGCTTCGCCAAGCACCGCAAGAGACGAGGAGGGAGAGGGGTAGGGCTGCGCCAAGAAGGAGATTGAATCGTGTCTATGGCAGCCCAAAACCTCAAGTATATATAGGGGGAGGGGAGGGGCTGCGCCCCCACCTAGGTTTCCACCCCTAGGGGTGGCGGCCAGCCCTAGATCCCATCTAAGGGGGGCGGCCAAGGGGGGAGAGAGGGGGCACACCACTAGGTGGGCCTTAGGCCCATCTGAGCCTAGGGTTTGCCCCTTTCCACTCTCCCTTGCGCCTTGGGCCTTGGTGGGGGGCGCACCAGCCCACCAAGGGCTGGTCCCCTCCCACACTTGGCCCATGCAGCCCTCCGGGGCTGGTGGCCCCACTTGGTGGACCACCGGGACCCTCCCGGTGGTCCCGGTACATTACCGATAAAACCCGAAACTTTTCCGGCGACCAAAACAGGACTTCCCATATATAAATCTTTACCTCCGGACCATTCCGGAACTCCTCGTGACATCCAGGATCTCATCCGGGACTCCGAAAAACATTCGGTAACCACGTATATCTATTCCCTATAATCCTAGCGTCATTGAACCTTAAGTGTGTAGACCCTACGGGTTCGGGAACCATGCAGACATGACCGAGATAACTCTCCGGTCAATAACCAACAGCGGGATCTGGATACCCATTTTGGCTCCCACATGTTCCACGATGATCTCATCGGATGAACCACGATGTCGAGGATTCAATCAATCCCGTATACAATTCCCTTTGTCCAGCGGTATTGTACTTTCCCGAGATTCGATCATCGGTATCCCGATACCTTGTTCAATCTCGTTACCGGCAAGTCTCTTTACTCATTCCGTAACACATCATTGGGATGATCAACTCCTTGGTCACATTGTGCACATTATGATGATGTCCTACCGAGTGGGCCCAGAGATACCTCTCTGTTTACACGGAGTGACAAATCCCAGTCTCGATTCGTACCAACCCAACAGACACTTTCGGAGATACCTGTAGTGTACCTTTATAGCCACCCAGTTATGTTGTGACGTTTTTCACACCCAAAGCACTCCTACGGTATCCGGGAGTTGCACAATCTCATGGTCTAAGGAAATGATACTTGACATTAGAAAAGCTTCAGCATACGAACTACATGATCTTGTGCTAGGCTTAGGATTGGGTCTTGTCCATCACATCATTCTCCTAATGATGTGATCCCGTTATCAACGACATCCAATGTCCATGGTCAGGAAACCGTAACCATCTATTGATCAACGAGCTAGTCAACTAGAGGCTTACTAGGGACATGGTGTTGTTTATGTATGCACACATGTATTTGAGTTTCCTATCAATACAATTCTAGCATGGATAATAAACGATTATCACGAACAAGGAAATATAATAATAACCAATTAATTATTGCCTCCAGGGAATATTTCCAACAAACAGTGTCCTGGAGGCCGCTCACGCTTCGGTTCCGACCTCTAACTCGGAGCCTATTACGCCAATCGAGGACGAGCGGTTGGATGCCACCTCGGGGGCTGCGATCTCAAAGGCGATCGAGCCGAACGCTAGCCCCGCACTCTGCATGACCCGTGACTCCGAGGATCCGGACTCCTCCCCGGACTCCGAACCCCTCGCGCCCCCGCCGATCGAATCCGATTGGGCGCCGATAATGGAGTTCACCGCCGCAGACATCTTTCAGCACTCACCTTTCAGTGTCATCCTGAATTCTCTTAAGTCTCTCTCTTTATCAGGAGAGCCCTGGCCGGATTACGGTCAGCGAGGATGGGATGCGGACGATGAAGAAATTCAAAGCCCACCCACCACCCACTTTGTAGCCACTGTCGATGATTTAACCGACATGCTTGACTTCGGCTCCGAAGACATCGAGGGTATGGACGACGATGTAGGAGATGAACAGGAACCAGCACCTGTAGGGCGCTGGAAGGCCACCTCGTCATATGACATATATATGGTGGACACTCCAAAAGATGGAGATGGCGATGGAACAGTGGGGGATGACACCCCCAAGAAACAGCCAAAGCGCCGACGTCAGCGGCGCCGCTTTAAATCCCGCCAAAGCAAAAACGGTGATTCCGGCACGGGAGATAATACTACCCCGGATAGCGCCGAAGAACACCCACCTCAGCAAGATTCGACACAGGAAGATGGAGAAGCCAGCCCTCATGAGAGAGCGGCAGACCAAGAGGTTGAGGATGATAACTATATGCCTCCCTCCGAAGACGAGGCAAGCCTCGATGACGACGAATTCGTCGTACCGTTAGACCCCGCCAAACAAGAGCATTTTAGACACAGGCTTTTAGCCACGGCAAGCAGCCTCAAGAAAAAGCAGCAGTAGCTTAGACCTGCCCAAGATTTGCTAGCTGACAGATGGACTGAAGTCCTTGCGGACGAAGAGTATGAACTCGAATGCCCCTCCAAGAGTTACCCAAAGCGCAGGCCGCTACCCCGATCAGAGGAGGAAGCGCCTACATCACCAGCGCATGACATGGCAGACCGGCCACCTCGCGGCCGCGACAGAGAGGTCTCTCGGCCCTCCACCCAAGCCATGCCCCGACGCCGCTCAACTAAGGCACGGGAAAATACGCCAGACCTGCGAGACGTACTGGAGGACAAGGCAAGACAAACAAGATCGATCTACGGATCGCGCAGGCGCCCTACGGCACGTGACGATGATCTTCACTCCGGATACAACAAATCCGGCCGGGCCGAACACAACAGACATAGCTCTTCCGAGCTGCGTCGTGATATAGCCCAGTACAGAGGCGCCGCACACCCGCTATGCTTCACGAATGAAGTAATGGAACATAAAATCCCAGAGGGTTTCAAACCCGTAAACATTGAATCATACGATGGCACAACAGACCCGGTGGTATGGATCGAGGATTATCTCCTTCACATCCACATGGCACGCGGCAATGATCTACACGCCATCAAATACCTCCCGCTCAAACTTAAAGGACCGGCCCGACATTGGCTTAACAGCTTGCCAGCAGACTCAATTGGTTCTTGGGAGGACCTGGAAGCCGCATTCCTCGACAACTTCCAGGGCACTTACGTGCGACCACCGGATGCCGACGACTTAAGCCACATAATTCAGCAGCCAGAGGAATCGGCCAGACAATTCTGGACACGGTTCCTAACAAAGAAAAACCAGATAGTCGACTGTCCAGATGCAGAGGCCCTAGCAGCCTTCAAGCATAACATCCGCGACGAATGGCTTGCCCGGCACCTGGGACAGGAAAAGCCGAAATCTATGGCAGCCCTCACGACACTCATGACCCGCTTTTGTGTGGGAGAAGACAGCTGGCTAGCTCGCAGTAACTACTTTTCAAAGAACCCTGGTAATTCGGACACCAAGGACAAAAGTGGCAGGATACGTCAGAATAAGCAAAACGCCGCGTTAGCAGCGACAGCAATGAAGACACGATAGTCAATGCCGGATTCAAAGGCTATAAATCCGGTCAGCGGAAAAAGCCATTCAAAAAGAATACTCAGGGCCCATCCAGTTTGGACCGAATACTCGACCGCTTGTGCCAGATACATGGCACCCCTGAAAGGCCAGCCAATCACACTAACAGAGATTGTTGGGTGTTCAAGCAGGCAGGCAAGATGAGAGCCGGAAACAAAGATAAGGGGCTGCACAGCGACGACGAGGAGGAGCCCAAGCCACCGAACAACAATGGACAGAAGGGCTTTCCCCCACAAGTGCGGACGGTGAACATGATATACGCAACCCACATTCCCAAGAGGGAGTGGAAGTGTGCACTACGGGACGTATACGCGATGGAGCCAGTCGCCCCAAAGTTCAACCCATGGTCCTCCTGCCCGATCACCTTTGATCGAAGGGACCATCCCACTAGCATCCGTCACAGCGGCTTCGCCCCATTGGTTCTCGACCCAATCATCGACAGATTTCATCTCACAAGAGTCCTCATGGACGACGGCAGTAGCCTGAACCTGCTTTATCAGGATACAGTGCGGAAAATGGGCATAGATCCCTCAAGGATTAAGCCCACAAAAACAACCTTTAAAGGCGTTATACCAGGTGTAGAAGCCAACTGTACAGGCTCAGTAACACTTGACGTGGTCTTCGGATCCCCGGACAATTTCCAAAGCGAAGAGTTAATCTTTGATATAGTCCCGTTTCGCAGTGGCTATCATGCCCTGCTCGGACGAACCGCATTTGCAAAGTTCAATGCGGTGCCGCACTATGCATATCTCAAGCTCAAGATGCCAGGCCCTCGAGAAGTAATTACGGTCAATGGAAACACCGAACGCTCCCTCCGTACGGAGGAGCACACGGCGGCTCTCGCAGCGGAAGGACAAAGTAGCCTTCTTAGGCAATTCTCCAGTCCGGCTGTTAAAAAGCTAGACACTGCCAAGCGCGCCCGGAGTAACCGACAGCAGGACCGCCTAGCACACTCTGAACAAGCGTAGCAATGCGGCCCCAACCCCAGCCCTCGCGACATAGCGAAACCAGTACCTCGCTTACATAACTATGCCCTTGAAATACCATGGGCACAGGGGAAGGGGCACAATAACGGCATGCCCAAAATACGGCTTAAAACGTACTAGGGACTGCTGGATTCTTTTTTTTCTTACTTTTAGGACTCCATACTTCGGACGACCTGTTCGGCAATTCGACTGCCGCACAAACGATGCAAGATCCAGGGAGGCAGACAAGCCATGCCACATTATGGAAATTCCAGGTGGTCTCTGTTACGAGCGGTATACCTGTTCTAAATACAATTCCGCGGCCTGCCCTTGGTCAGGACATACTAAATAGTCCAATATCTTTTGCTTACCGCACTATTTGTATCGTTCGGCTTTGATAAATAGCCTCGCTATAAAGAATGCATAGCTTTTTGTCTATTTTTTGCATTATCTTCTTTTCATATATATGTTTATGACATGTTGCACCCGTACACCGTGGTACGGCAAAATACGCCAGGGGCTATAGTACCCATAAATATGGCATGAGAAGTCCGTACACGTTCACAAGTGCGGCACCCCGAACTTATAGCACTATATGCATCGGCTCCGAATCATGATTTGGGTCAATAGTTGGGTTTGCCCGGCTCCTATGTTTTGGTGCCTTACGTTCCGCTATATCGGCTAAGGTAGCACTAGGAGAACCACTGCGATTGTGCCCCGGTTGAGCTGGGTTAAGCACCTCAGTGGAGAAAGCTAAAACTGACAGTCATGATGTGGTGAGAGACCGGTCGCTGTTCGAGAGGTTTTTCAAGTCCCTAAAGGCTTATGCCGCTTCGAGCAAGGAGCTGGCTTTGTCCGGCCAAGGCGTGGATAGCGCCCCAAACTCGGTCTTCCGAACTAGGGGCTTCGCCGAAATTTAAAATTATAGAGTTCTATGGCTAAGTCAGAGTGTTCAAGCATTATAGTCCGATTGCCTGGTTTGTTGTGCTGAGCGCCTCCCTCGAAGGACACAACTATGGGAAAAAGAGCGCTCAGGTTTATCCCGAACACCCCAGCACTAGTGGCATGGGGGCAGAAGCTGACGACTGGCCATCTCTCAATTTTTGATAAACGGCCGCACAGAAACTAATATTTTAAATTCAATAAGCATTGCTTAGCGCATATGAACAAGTTTTCAGCGCACAGGATAAACACGAGCGAGTTCATTTAAAAATTACATCCTTGGTACATTCATCCGCCACAAGGCGGGCACCCGCAAGAACATCCTTATAATAGTTCTTGGTCTTGCGATGCTCCTTCCCCGGCGGCGGCCCGTCCCTCACAAGCTTCTCACCGTCCAGCTTACCCCAGTGCACCTTTGCACTGGCAAGGGCCCTATGGCACCTTCGATGCAGACGGAGCGCTTGATGACCTCGAGCCTTGGACAAGCCTCCACCAGTCGCTGCACCAGCCCGAAGTAGCTCCCAGGCAGGGCCTCTCCGGGCCACAGCCGAACTATGAAGCCCTTCATGGCTTGTTCGGCCACCCTGTGGAGCTCGACCAGCTGTTTCAGTTGGTCGCTCAAGGGCATAGGGTGTCCGGCCACAGCATACTGAGACCAGAACACCTTCTCCGTCGAGCTGCCCTCTTCGGCTCGGTAGAATGCGGCGGCGTTGGATAGGCTGCAGGGAAGATCTACGAATGCCCCTGGAGAGCTCCGAATTTGGGTAAGTAACAAGTACTTTACTTTTATACTTCTGCTTTGCATAAAGAAAGCCTTACCCGCTGCTATCTTTTTCATCTCCTCCAACTCTTGGAGGGCCCTTTGGGCTTCGGCCTTGGCGGACTTGGCAGTCTCAAGGGCCGCCGCGAGCTCGGATGATTGCGTTTTGGACTCAAGCTCCAAACTCTCATGTTTTTTCATGAGAGCCTGAAGCTCCTGCTGCACCTCGCCAACCTGGCCCTCAAGTTTCTCTCGCTCGGAGCACTCCGCGGCTGTTTTCTTTTCGGCCTCGAACAGCGCCTGCTTGAGGGTCGCCACCTCAGTCGTGGCCCCTATAATAAGCAGTACAATCCTGTTATTCTTTTTGCAATCAAGCCTTTCTATAGGCACTTTTTCTGTAAGGTATTTCTTACCTTCTTTCTCCTCGAGCTGCCGTTTGGCAAGGCCGAGCTCTTGCTCGGTCCGCTCGAGGCCCTGTTTCAGGGCACCCACCTCCGCAGTCAGTGCGGCGGTGGCTAGCAGTGAAGCCTGCATACGCATATTGACTCTTTGTTGTTAGACTCCTGCAAAATTTATTAGATCCTCTATTCGGCTTTTCTTTCCGAACGCCAAACAGAGCATCAGGGGCTACTGTCTATGCAGTTATATTTTTACATATTTTTTACTTACCTCGAAGCCTGTTAGAAGGCTAGCGCAAGCTTCACTCAGTCCGCTCTTGGAGGACTGAACCTTCTAGATCACCGTACTCATAATAGTACGGTGCTCCTCGTTGATGGAGGCGCCATCAAGCACCTCCAGCAGATTGTACGACACCTCCGGTTGGACGGAGACTGCTGGCTCAGAAGGCTTACTCCTCTTGGAAGGAGTTCGCCTACCGCGGACCAGAACTGTTGTAGATTTCGGTGCGGTGTCCGGCTTAAAGCCAGACTTGGAGCCCTGGGGGGTCTTGTTCAGTTCACTCCTGGAGTCCGGGAGGTTGCCTTGCGGCTCCTCCGGGACCACCTCCTCCTGCCCCGGAGCTTGTCGCGATGCCACTTTGGCGTCGTCTGCAGTGCGGGAGAGGTAGCGGGCGGAACTGAGTTCACGTCCGATGAGTCCAGGGAGCCGCCCGACGATTCGTCGAGTCCGGTCCAGGGCGGGCTGCATAATTATATTCGACATTAGGGAAAGCTGTGCAACAAAGGAACGTCATGAGTTACTCTGATATCCGAACTTACGATTTCGTCGGACGCTTGGCCCTGTCTGGCCACTCCTCTTCGTCCTCTTCGGCATCGGGGGAGTAGTTCGGCGGAGGGGTCTTCCTCTTCCTGGACCCTTCGGCCTCCCCCGTTGGGGTGGCCGTCCTCTTCTTTCCTTCCCCCGCTGGAGGGGGAGAGGTTTCTTCTTCCTCCTCCTCATTTTCACTGGAGGAGTGCGTCTCGGACTCGTCGGATGACGAGTCCGACACCACCATATTACGGGAACTCTTTCGAGTCCCCGTGGCCTTCTTCTTCTTGGCCTTCTTCTCCGGCACCACATAAGGCGCCGGGACCAGCAGCTTCGCTAGTAGAGCTGGGGCTGGGTCTTCGGGCAGCGGAGCAGGATAGTTAATCGGTCCGGATATCGCCCGCCAAGCCTGTCAAAGGTAAGGGAGTTTAGATCCCGCATAGAGTCAAACTATGGAAAAAGCTTAACATCCTGTAAAAGGTGTAGATGGCTTACCTCGTTAGCGTGACGCTGCGAGCTGTATCCGCGGTCCTCGGAAGCGGATGCAGGAGCCTCGGCGCCCTTGAATAGCATCCTCCAGGCGTCTTCGTACGTCGTGTCGAAGAGCCTGCTGAGGGTTTGATGCTGCGCCGGGTTGAACTCCCACAGATTAAAATCCCGTTGTTGGCACGGGAGGATCCGGCGGACGAGCATAACCTGGATTACATTAACAAGCTAGACTGGCTTGTTCACCAGGGACTGGATGCATGTTTGCAATCCGGTCACCTCTTTTTCGTTACCCCACGACAGGCCCGTCTCCTTCCAGGACATAAGCCGCATGGGGGGTCCAGATCGGAACTCGGGGGCTGCGGTCCATTTCGGATTGCGCGGCTCGGTGATATAAAACCACCCGGCTTGCCATCCCTTTAGGGTCTCCACAAAAGAGCCCTCGAACCATAGGACGTTGGCCATCTTGCCTGCCATGGCGCCTCCGCACTCCACCTGGCTGCCGCGCACCACCTTGGGCTTGACGTTGAAGGTCTTGAGCCAGAGGCCGAAATGGGGGCGGACGCGGAGGAAAGCCTCGCACACGACGATAAACGCTGAGATGTTGATAATGAAGTTCGGGGCCAGATCGTGGAGATCCAGGCCATAGTAGAACATGAGCCCCCGGACAAATAGGTGGAGTGGAAAGCCCAGTCCGTGGAGGAAGTGGGGAAGGAATACTACCCTCTCATGGGGCCTTGGGGTGGGGAGAAGCTGGCCCTCCTCGGGAAGCCGGTGCACGATGTCCTTGGACAAGTATCCGGCCTTCCTTAGCTTTTTGACTTGGCCCTCCATGACGGTGGAGACCATCCACTTGCCTCCCGCTCCGGACATTGCTGGAGGAGGTTGAGGTGGGAAGTGCGGGCTTGGGCGCTAGAGCTCGAGTGTGCAGGAGATGGATAGGCAGAGGAGGAAGAAGACGTAGGTAAAAAGGTGGATCCTTATCCCCTTATATGGGCGGATGCGGTTGTGCGTCCCCACCTGCCTAGTAAAACTCACTTGCCTCCCAAGCGCCGTGATAAGTGGTGCGGTTGGATTACCCACGTCCGTATTGATGAGAATCCCATAAAAAGGGGGTACACGATCTCTGCTTTGACAAGACGTGCCAAGGAAACCGCCTCGCAAAACACGCTGAGGTGAAAAAGTAAAAACGATTCGTAAAGGACTTGGCCGTAGTGTGATGGAGCACTGCGGAATACGTCAGCAGATTTGATTTGTGTTAATATTATTCTCTCTATGGCAATGTGTGGAAGCTTATTTTGCAGAGCCAGACACTACTCTTGGTGTTTACAATCTTCTATGAAGGACTTGGAGGAGGAACCCGCCTTGCAATGCCGAAGACAATTTGCGCGCCGGACTCATCGTCATTGAAGCCTGGTTCAGGGGCTACTAAGGGAGTCCTGGATTAGGGGGTGTTCGGGTAGCCGGACTATACCTTCAGCCAAACTCCAGGACTATGAAGATAAAAGATTGAAGACTACGTCCCGTGTCTGGATGGGACTTTCCTTGGCGTGGAAGGCAAGCTTGGCGATGCGGATATTCAAGATCTCCTACCATTGTAACTGACTCTATGTAACCCTAACCCTATCCGGTGTCTATATAAACTGGAGGGTTGTAGTCCGTAGGCAATCAGAATCAACTCCATAGACAACAATCATACCGTAGGCTAGCTTCTAGGGTTTAGCCTCCTTGATCTCGTGGTAGATCTACTCTTGTACTACCCATATCTTCAATATTAATCAAGCAGGACGTAGGGTTTTACCTCCATCAAGAGGGCCCGAACCTGGGTAAAACATCGTGTTCCCTGCCTCATGTTACCATTCGGCCTAGATGCACAGTTCGGGACCCCCTACCCGAGATCCGCCGGTTTTGACACCGACAGACACCGCAAGATTGAACCCAAAGCTAAGCACTTCTCCCATTGCAAGAAAGATCAATCTAGTAGGCCAAACCAAACTGATAATTCGAAGAGACTTGCAAAGATAACCAATCATACATAACAGAATTCAGATAAGATTCAAATATTGTTCATAGATAGACTTGATCATAAACCCACAATTCATCGGTCTCAACAAACACACCGCAAAAAGAAGATTACATCGAATAGATCTCCACAAGAGAGGGGGAGAACATTGAATTGAGATCCAAAAATAGAGAATAAGCCATCTAGCTAATAACTATGGACCCGAAGGTCTGAGGTAAACTACTCACACTTCATCGGAGGGGCTATGGTGATGATGTAGAAGCCCTCCGTGATCGATGCCCCCTCCAGCGGAGCTCCAGAACAGACCCCAAGATGGGATCTCGTGGATACAAAAAGTTGCAGTGGTGGAATTAGAGTTTTGGCTCTGTATCTGATCATTTGGGGGTACGTAGGTATATATAGGAGGAAGGAGTATGTCGGTGGAGCAAGAGGGGGCCCATGAGGGTGGAGGGCGCGCCTGGGGGGGGGGGGGGGTAGGCGCGCTCCCCTACCTCGTGGCCTCCTTTGTTTCTTGACGTAGGGTCCAAGTCTCCCAGGTCTTGTTCGTTGAGAAAATCACGTTCCCGAAGGTTTCATTCCGTTTGGACTCCGTTTGATATTCCTTTTCTTTGAAACCCTAAAATAGGCAAAAAAAACAACAATTCTGGGCTGGGCCTCCGGTTAATAGGTTAGTCCCAAAAATAATATAAAAGTGGATAATAAAGCCCAATAATGTCCAAAACAGTAGATAATATAGCACGGAGTAAATTATATAAGGCCGAGCTCTTCCTCGGACCGCTCAAGGTCCCGCTTCAGTGCGGAGACCTCTACCGTGTGAGCGGCAGCGGCCAGCAGTGAAGCATGCTTATTCACATAGACATATTCTGATTAGACTCCTTTGATTATTATTTGATCCTCCGTTCGACCTTTCTTCCGAACACCAAACAGAGCATCAGGGGCTACTATCTATGTTGTAACATTTTCTCACAATTTGATTACTTACCTCAAAGCCTGTTAGGAGGCTGGTACAGGCTTCACTCAGTTCGCTTTTGGCGGACTGAATCTTCTTGACCACTGCACTCATGATAGTGCAGTGCTCCTCGTCAATGGAAGCGCCGCGAAGCGCTTCCAGCAAATTGTCCGATGCCCCTGGATGGGCAGAGGCCATCGGCACAGACTTCCTGCCCCCGGCATTAGGGCCCATGGGAGTCTTGCCCCTCGTGCGCCCAGCGTCCGGAATGCCGCCTTGGGGCGCTTCCGGAACTGTCTCCCCTTGGTTCAGTACCCTTTGAGATAGCACCTCGACATCGTCCGTAGGGCGGGGGGAGGAGGCGGTCGGGAGTGAATTGTTGTTCATCTCCGACGGGCCCAAAGACTCATCCAAAGAGGATACGTCGATACGGGCTTTGGAGGGGTTGCATGATCATGTTCGGCATGATAAGAAGTAATAAAATAAAACATACCAAGAGCTATTATGGTATCCGGATATTTACGACTTCACCAGGGGCTTGTCCCTGGGCAACCACTCCTTGTCTCTAAAAGCGGCCGCCGTGGAGCAGTCCGGAAGGAGAGTCCTTCCCTTCTTGGACCCTTCGGCTTCCCCTGACGGGGTGGCCTTCCTTTTCTTGTCTCCCCCGGCTGGGGGGGAGAACTTTCCTCTTCCTCCTCCTCGTTTTCGTGGGAGGAGGGCGCCTCGGTGTTATCGCACGATGATTCCGATACGACCTTGCGCCGGAGACCTTTCCTGGTCCCCGTGGCCTTCTTCTTGGCCTTCTTCTTCGGTGCCTCATAGGGCGTCGGAACCAGCATCTCCGTTAAGAGAGCACTTGTTGGATCCTCGGGCAGTGGGGCTGGACAATCGATCCGCTCCTCTGTCGCGACCCATTCCTGTTAAATGGCATGGAGGCTTAGATCCCCCACATGATTATACTGGGGAAAGAAACGTCTTATGAGATATAAGAAGCTTACCGGATTGGCAGGGCGCTTTGCACTGAGTCCGCGATCCTCGGTAAGGGGAGGAGGTACCTTAGCGGACTTGAACAGCACCCTCCAGATGTCCTGGTGTGTCGTGTCAAAGAGCTCTCGCATCATCTGGTGCTTGACCGGGTCGAACTCCCACATATTGAATGCCCGTCTTTGACACAGGAGGATCCGGCGGAAGAGCATGACCTAGACCATGTTGACAAGCTTGATTTTCTTGCTTATCATGTTTTTAACATACTTCTGGAGTCCGGTCAGCTCCACCGATGAACCCCAGGAGAGGCCCTTCTCTTTCCAGGAGGTGAGCCGCGTGGGGATGCCGGATCGAAATTCGGGGGCCGCTACCCAGTTGGTGTCACGCGGCTCGGTGATATAGAACTATCCCGATTGTCACCCCTTCACTGTCTCCACATAGGAGCCTTCGAGCCAGGTGACGTTGGGCATTTTTCCGACCATGGCGCCTCTGCACTCCGCTTGCTGGCCGACCACCACCTTCGGTTTAACATTAAAGGTTTTCAGCCATAGACCAGAGTGGGGCTTGATGCGGAGGAAGGTCTCGCACACGACGATAAACGCCGAGATGTTGAGGATGAAATTGGGGGCCAGATCATGGAAGTCCAGCCCGTAGTAGAACATGAGCCCGTGAACAAATGGGTGGAGGGGAAATCAAAGCCCGCAGACGAAATGGGTAAGGAATACAACCCTTTCGTGGGATTCGGGGGTAGGGATGATCTGCCCCTCGTCTGGGAGTCGGTGCGCGATGTCTGCGGCCAAGTATCCGGCTTCCCGGAGGTTCGTAATGTTCTCCTCCGTAACGGAGGAGACCATCCACTTGCCTCCCGCTCCGGACAAGTTTGGAGTGGTTTTATGGAGAAAATGCGAACTTGGGCGTTGGAGCTCGAGTGCGCAAGAATGGATGGGCAGGGAAGAAGAAGGCGTGGGTGAAAAGGAGGAGTCCTTGTCCCTTTATAAGGCGGAAGAAGCTATGCGCCTCCCCACCTGCCTGGTAAACTCGCTTATTCCCCAAGCGCCGTAATTGACGGCACGGTTGGGTAACCCACACCCGTATTGATGAGAATCCCGTGATAAGGGGACACAATCTCTGCTTCGACAGGATGTGCCACGAAAACCGCCTCGCAATAAGTTTAGTAGCTGGTTGAGAAAAACGGTTCGAATAATGACAGGGCCATGGTGTGATGTCACGTTATGAAAAGTTGTCAGCAGATTAGATTTGTGGAAATATTATACTCTCTACGGTGGTATGTGGAATTTGTTTTGCAGAGCCGGACACGATCCTTGTGTTCAAAAATCTTCTGTGGAGTATTCGGAGGAGGAACCCGCCTTGCAATGCCGAAGACAATCTGCGCTCCGGACTCATCGTCATTAAAGCCAGGTTCAGGGGCTACTGAGGGAGTCCTGGATTAGGGGGGTCCTCGGACAGCCGGACTATATCCTTCGGCCGGACTGTTGGACTATGAAGATACAATATTGAAGACTTCGTCCCGTGTCCGGGTGGGACTCTCCTTTGCGTGGAAGGCAAGCTTGGCAGTTCGGATATGTAGATCTCCTCCCTTGTAACCGACTCTGTGTAACCCTAGCCCCCTCCGGTGTCTATATAAACCGGAGGGTTTAGTCCGTAGGACAACAACAATCATAATCATAGGCTAGCTTCTAGGGTTTAGCCTCTACGATCTCGTGGTAGATCAACTCTTGTAATACTCATATCATCAAGGTCTATCAAGCAGGACATAGGGTATTACCTCCATCGAGAGGGCCCAAACCTGGGTAAACATTGTGTCCCCCGCCTCCTGTTACCATCCGCCTTAGACGCATAGTTTGGGACCCCCTACCCGAGATCCGCCGGTTTTGACACCGACAAAGGGCACAAGGAGAAAGGTAAGGTTGTTGGTGGGAAGGCCACAAGGGGCATGCCCGCTCTCAACAAGCCAAAAGAGTTCATGCCTCCCTCCTATGTACTTTGTAAGACTAAGGATGGAGAAGTTTATGCAAAGTTTGTTGGTCCAGAAAATGCATTCTGTTTCTATGCTATTTGGGTCCCTACGACCCTTGTGACTAACTTGAGAGGTCCCATTGCAAAATGGGTGCCTCTAACCAAGTCATAATTGTGTGTAGGTTGCCTTCTCCGGTGGAGTAAAATGGGTAATTGATAGTGGATGTACCAATCATATGACCTAAGATAGCAAATTGCTCTACGATTTCATGGAAGCTATTCAACCATTTATGAGCATTATGTTTGGTGGAGGATCAAAAGGAAAGGTACTCGGGTTGGGCAAGGTGGCCATCACAAATGACATGTCTCTTGCAAATGTCATGCTTGTCCAATCCCTTAAATACCATTCGCTTTCTGTTCGCCAATTGGCTTTTGTTGGTTATGATACACTCTTTGGACTAACAGATGTGAAAGTCTTTAAGAGAGATACTCTCGAAGTGGCCTTTGTTGGAGAGTTGGATAGCAACCTTTACATGGTTGATTTCTCGAAAGAGAGCACATTCCATGCAACTTGTCTAATGGCCAAGGCCGACAAGGGGTGGCTATGGCATCGCCGGCTAGCTCATGTTGGCATGAGAAATCTTCAAGATCTCTTAAAGGGTAATCACATCCTTGGACTAACCAATGTCTCTTTTGAGAAAGATCGCGTGTGTAGTGTATGCATAGCCGGTGTCGATGTCAAAACTGGCGGATCTTGGGTAGGGGGTCCCGAACTGTGCGTATAAGGCGGATGGTAATAGGAGGCAGGGGACATGATGTTTTACCCAGGTTCGGGCCCTCTTGATGGAGGTAAAACCCTACGTCCTGCTTGATTTATTCTTGATAATATGAGTAGTACAAGAGTTGATCTACCACGAGATCGGAGAGGCTAAACCCTAGAAGCTAGCCTATGGTATGATTGTCTATCGTCCTACGGACTAAAACCCTCTGGTTTATATAGACATCGGAGGGGGCTAGGGTTACACAAGGTCGGTTACAAAGGAGGAGATATCCATATCCGTATTGCCTAGCTAGCCTTCCACGCCAAGTAGAGTCCCATCCGGACACGGGACGAAGTCTTCAATCTCGTATCTTCATAGTCCAACAGTCCGGCCAAAGGATATAGTCCGGCTGTCCAGAGACCCCCTAATACAGGACTCCCTCAGTAGCCCCTGAACCAGGCTTCAATGACGATGAGTCCGGCACGCAGTGTTGTCTTCGGCATTGCAAGGCGGGTTCCTCCTCCGAATCCTCCACGGAAGAGTTTGAATACAAGGATAGTGTCCGACCCTGCAAAATAAGTTCCACATACCACCGTAGAGAGAATAATATTTCCACAAATCTAATCCGCTGACATGTTTTGGCTGCATGACATCACGCCACGACCCGATAATTATTTGAACCGTTTTTCTTTAACCAACCCCACACATAACGCAAGGCGGTTTCTTGACACGTCTTGTCAAAGCAGAGACAGTGTTCCCTTTATTACGGGATTCTCATTAATACGGATGTGGGTAACCCAACCGTGCCTAGGACTCCTAGATCTTAGGCAAGTCCCAAACGGCCATGAGGAGGATGCTTGATATTCACCCTCTTTATAAAGGGGCAAGGCTTTTACTTTTTTCCCTCCCGTGCTCAATCGAATCCTTCCCCCGCCTTGAGTTCTAACACCCAAAGCCCAGGTCAGGTGCTTTGGACCTTCAATCATGTCCGGATCCAGCCTTCAAGGCCGGTGGATGTCTTCCTCCGTCACGGAGGAGGACATCAAGAAGTTGAGGGAGGCCAGATATCTGACCGCCGAAATTTCGCATAGGCTGCCCGCCCGAGGGCAGGTCGTCCCTACTCCTGAACCCAACGAGAGCGTTGTGTTCATCTCCCACTTCCTCTGAGGACTAGGCCTCGCTCTGGATCCCTTTGTCAGGGGTCTTATGTTCTATTACGGGCTGGATTTTCACGATCTGGCTCCGGATTCCCTTCTTCACATCTCGTCATTTATTGTCGTTTGTGAGGCCTTCCTCCACATTACCCCTCACTTTGGCATGTGGCTCAAGACCTTCGATGTGAAGCCGAAGATGGTCGAGGGGCAGTACCCAGCATGCGGAGGTGCTCTAATAAGCAAAATTGCTGACGCTCCATGGCCAAAGGGTTCCTTTCCAGAGGTGTCCGGATTGTGGTAACGGGAGTGGTTTTACATCACAGCTCCCCAAAGTGCCAAGTAGGTAGCTGCCCCCACCTTTCGCTCGGGCCCTCCACCACAACTGATGTCATGGATCAGCAGGGGGCTGAGCTGGGGTCCAGCCAAGGACGTGCCAATACTGCAGAGCCGTATCCGAGATCTCTTCGAGGGAGATTTCAGTCTGGTTATGGTAATGCAAGTTATGCTGGTTCGTCGAGTCCAGCCTTGCATACGCCGGCCCCTCCACATTTGCGAATTCAACCCGGAAGGACCGCGTACTATTTAGAATTTCCTCAGCATGACGCACGAGGAGATGTACAAATCGTTCTTCGGACCCCAAATAGAGTCTCCGGACACTACCGAGGACGTGGGCCTGAGCACCAACCGCACCGCTACCCAAGTAAGTAATCCCACGGCTGAACACATTGTCCTTTTATTTATCATGACATCATTCTGAAGAATCGCTCTTTGACCAGGACTGGATAACAAAGGCGAATATGATCCGGTGTTCGGCCCCCCTTCCTGAAGGCTTGGACAATCAGGTGCTGGAAAAGATGCTTGAGACAACACCTTGTCTAGTGCCCTCAAAGGAAGATGAAGGGGGGAATAAAGAGGGCGAAAGCGGGCCTCCATCACTACCTATTCCAATCGAGGGAATGAGGGCCACCGCAAGGGAGGATAACCAAGGGGAAGAATCTGACATTCTCTCTCCCGGGGGAAGGAAGAGGACTACCTCTAAAGATCTGGAAAGTAAGGTTTCCATTTCCAAACGGGAGAAGAAATCTCCGCCAGAGGATCCTGCCTCGGAGGGTATTCTTGCCGCACAGTGTCCGCGTGGGGATCAGCCCTCTACCGAGCTGTAAGTAATCAAAAAGTACTTCATAGTGAAGATATCCTACCTTACTTCCGAAGACAATAACCGATGCTTGTAAATTGTAGTCCAGATTGCAGCCCTTCTCGACAGAGTTCATCTTCGGGGGATCTTCTTCCGGAGATGATGGAGAGCGAAACGCCTCCCCCGGACTCCCCATCTCAAGAAACGGGTGACCTTGAAGTGTCGTCGCGAAGGGTATCTCCGAATCCAATATCGCCAGAGGATAACCCTTTGGCTGCCTGGCATCCTCAGTATCCGGCTCCTGAGGAGAGCGACAGCAAGGGTCTGTACTGTGTGCGGTCGGACACGCTGAAGGATCTTCTGGGGAAAGTTGTCATCTCGGAAGCACATCGTACACTAATGGGTACGGTAATTGAAAGGATTTCATTCGCCGAAAGCGGTTTGCACGAAGCTTTTATGAGTCTGCTGAAAGGCTTTGAGGTATGTAAAATAATGTATACCTTTGATAGTACCGCATACGTTAGGTATGCCCATGCAGATAGTAGCCCTTGAGACTCTGGTTGTCATCGAGAACGGTGGCAAACAGAGGATCATAGTCCCAGGTAATAACCAGACCGCCTGTATGCGCAGGTGGTTGAAGCTCCGGTGGCTAGCCGCACTGATGTGTTTGCCGAACTAACTAAAGCGGCAGCTAGATGCGGCAGATGCCAACATCGTGCTTGTCAACAAGTGGCTTGACGAGGCATAGGGTGAGTGATTTTTTCTGGTGATCATCACATAATAAGAGCAGCATGATGCCAGTATCTTTAATATGTTGTGACTGCAGATGGAGCTGCCACTGTGGAGACCCTTCGGGCGGAGCTTGCCTGAGCCAAGGAGCAAGCAAGGAGTAGCAATGCGGCCGCTTTAAAGGCGGCCAAAGAGTTAAGGGCCGAACAGGCCGCACATTGCGGGAGCAAAGAAAAAATTGCCAAGATGGCCATGGAGTTAAAAGATGATGCTGACCGTTACCGGCTTCTTGAACAAGAAAACCGGGTGAAGACGATGGACCTGGAGAAGGCCCAGGTGGCTGCCAAGGAAGCCCGCTCCAAAATTAGAGCGACGAAGGAAGAGTTGAATCAAGCTACGGACATCGTGTCTGGGAAACCCTTCTTGTTGCGGACGAAGTTCGGAGATCCGAAATATGCTCCTCTGGACCGGCTATGGAGTTCTGCGGATGAGTACATGGATTTGGCTGCAAGTGCTGCGGATGCTACGGAGTACTTCAAGGACCAGAAAGGTCCTGAAGTGGAGAAGCTGTTCTGGTCACAGTTTCACGCCACAGTCCGTCCGTTGTTGCTGAATGACCGATTGACCGGTTGGGCCGAGCTCCATAGATTATCCGGACTGGCCATGAGGTCCGTTGTGGATCATTTGTGGCCAGGAGGGCCAAGGCCAAATAGCTACTTTAGCTTAGTGCAACAATTCCTTGGCGATGTGCCACACATCGATGTTGTAAAGAGGTCGGCGTGCATAGGAGGCTCGCGGATGGCCCTTGCCCGCGTCAAAACATACTAGGCGGAGATGGATGCCACCACTATTGCGGCACAGGGTTCGGCCATAGGCCGAGTGGCTGCCGAGCACTACTTCGAAGAAGTTCTTGAAGGCGCTCGTGCGATAGAGGCTCAGTGCTCGAAGAATATTATGTTTGAGTGACATGTATTCCCATTGTAAAAACAATGTTTTGTTGAGTTTATCAAGGCTGTATTTATACTTTTGCCCAAAAGTACTATGATGCCTCCTGTGCGGCCGTTTATGTATATATGTATATAACCTGAAAGATGGCAGTTGTCGGCTTCAGCCCCCACGCATATAATGCGGGGGTGTTCGCAGAAGACGCATGTTCACACTTGATCCAACGTCTTGGTTAACACTTTCACTTAGCCAGAGGAGTTTGACAGTGGGGCTACTATATAGCCCCTGGTGGCTCCGCACTCATCCGAATTTGGGGTGCGTACATGCCTGGCCGGGAACGGCCCTTCATTAAGGCGGAGGAATCTCGAAGATTCCGCTAGGTCATCGAGTGGTTGACCAGTCTCACGCTATATCATGACAGTCAGTTTTTGGCTTTCTCTACTGAGGTGCTCGTCCGGATGAACCAGGGCACAATTGTAGTAGTTCTCCTGGTGCCGCCTTAGCCGATAGAGCGGAACGTAAGACAGCAAAACACAGGAGTCGGGCAAACCCAACATTTGACCAAAGACATGATTCAGAGCTGATGCATATAAGGCCAAACTCGCAATGTCGAACACTCCCTAAGGTATTCGGTCTTTATGATGTAAACCGGGCCTAAACAGTGCCCTTGGTAATAAGCCCCTGGTGTCCAGGTATGTGCAATATTCTGACGTGGCCACATGCCAATACGTTAGCATCCTTCTCAATTGTACTGAGAATCCGAGGGATGTGTATTAACAAGAGACAGTAAAAAAGGTTTACACAGGGTCTTAATCTAAAAAGAATCCTTGGACGGGTCCCTGCTGCACGTTTGCGCCTGTGTCTCCATTGTGCTGTGTCCTGGACGGGTGTAGCATGATGGTCATCTGTAAAAGAGAGGAACTTAGTTGAAAAGTTGTCGTGCAAAAAGGTAGGTTATACTAAATAAACTATATACAGTTCAAGATGAGTAAAGTTGAGCCTAATTGCCACTTGTTTGCGCGCATTGAGCCCCTTGTATTGTAATAGGGGTATAGCCATCAAACCTGTATCAAGTACATTTAGCTGCGCCGGACTCGTCTAACCGTGTCCGTGGTCTTATCGACCTGGCAGATGCATTAGTTGGTGAGGCCGTTTAGTGTGCGGCTACCAAGGCAGCCGCATGGTCTTCCGCGCGCAAGGAGCACTCGATATTTCCATTTACTGTAATGATGCCACGTGGACCGGGCATCTTAAGCATGAGATAAGCGTAATGCGGCATTGCGTTAAAGCGAGCGAAAGCTTCGCGTTCGAGTAGTGCTTGATAACCACTTTGGAATAGAGCAGTGTGGAATGTTAAATTTTCGCTGCGGAAGTTATCGGGAAACCCGAATATAACCTCTAGTAGCAGGGAGCCCGTGCAATGGGCCTCTGGGCCTGGCGTTACTCCTTTAAAGGTAGTATTGCTACGGCTAATTTTTGTTGGGTCTATCCCCATTTTGCAGACTGTGTCCTGATATATCAGGTTTAAACTGCTGCCGCCATCCATCAGGACTCGTTTGAAGTGGTATCCGTCAATTATTGGGTCTAATACCAAGGCAGCCCATCCTACATGTCGGATACTTGCCGAGTAATCCCGATGGTCAAAGGTGATCGGTTGGGATGACCAGTGGCCGAACTCCACGGTGATAGGCCCTGGGGCATGTGTCTCTAGGAGTGCCGCTTTGTTTCTCCCCTTTGTCACGTGTAACACGTTTACTGTTTTGACTTCTGGTTGGAATTTCTTCTGTTCCCTAGTGCTTTTCTTGCGAGGCTCATCCTCGTCTTCGCTTGGTGTATCCTGCCCCTTATGTTCGGCGTTGAGCTTTCCGGACTGCTTGAAGACCCAACATTCTCTATGGGTATGGTTTGCAGGTTTATCGGGGGTGCTATGGATCTGACATATTTGGTCCAGAATCTTGTTTAGGCTGGACAGTTCGCCTCTGTTGCCTTTGGAGGGCAGCTTTTGCTGACCTGGCCGAGAGCTTCTGAATCCGGCATTTACCGCCGCGCTCTTCGGGCTGTCTTCTTTATTCTGGCGCTTGTTTTTGCTGCGCCGTGATTTCCCATTTTCGTCCCTGACTTCTGATGTACTTGGGTCGCTGGTGCTGCATCGGGCTAACCAGCTGTCCTCGCCCGCGCAAAAGCGGGTCATGAGGCTTGTTAACACTGCCATTGTTCTCGGCTTTTCTTGGCCGAGGTGTCTGGCACGCCATTCATCTCGAACACTGTGCTTGAAAGCTGCTAAGGCTTCGGCGTCCGGACAGTCGACTATTTGGTTCTTTTTAGTGAGGAACCTGTTCCAAAGCTTTCGGGCTGACTCTCCGGGCTTTTGAGTTATATGACTTAAATCGTCTGCATCCGGTGGTCGGACATAGGTCCCTTGAAAATTTGCCCGAAAAGCATCTTCGAGCTCTTCCCAGCTTCCAATGGAGTTTTCGGGGAGGCTTTTAAGCCAGTGCCGAGCTGGCCCTTTGAGCTTGAGGGGTAAGTACTTGATGGCGTGGAGATCGTCTCCTCGAGCCATGTGGATATGGAGGATGTAGTCCTCAATCCAGACCCCAGGGTCTGTTGTTCCGTCGTATGCTTCTATGTTTACGGGTTTGAATCCCTCTGGAAATTCATGGTCCAGCACCTCATCGGTGAAACATAGGGGGTGTGCGGCACCCCTGTATTTGGGTGTACCGTGGTGTTCGGATGTTTGTTGTGTTGCATTGCATGCTGGAGCGCGCTTGTGTGTCCCGTATATGGATCTGGTTGCGCCGTCCTTTTGATGCGAGCCCTCACGCGGATCGCGTACTAGCTTATGTGCGGCGTCGTTTGTCGCTCTATGTTGCCCATGAGGTCGTCTATCCGACCGGATGGCCATTTTGTTTTTTTGTTGCAGGGGATCTAAGGCCTCCTCATCGAATTCAAGTAGCAACTTTCGCTTCGGGTAGCTCTTGGTGTGGCGATTACCGCCGTACTTCACTGCAGTGTTGAGTACTTCACTCCATCTGATTCTGAGTGTGTCTTGTGCAGCCTTGAGCCTTTGATTCTGCTTTTTCAGACTCCTCGCAGTGGCAACAAGCCTTTGATGGGTATTCTGTTGCTCCGGGTGCCTGTCCGGTGTGACGTCGTCCGGACTGTTATCTTCGACGGAGTCGGGTTGTTCGGTTTGATTCTCCGTGTTGTCGTGGTCGGGCGATGGTTCACCCTGCTCTATCGCTGGATCTATATGATCATTGTTTCTGCCGAGGCAGGATTTGGAGCGGCGCTTACGCCGCCGCTTTGACTGCTTTTCGAGGGAACAACCCTTCGTTGCGTCCTTCCGTTCCTCATCGTCGTTTTCTTTGGGTGTGTCCACCATGTATACATCATATGATGAGGTGGGCGTCCAGTGCCCTGTGGGCGGTGGTTCCTGTTCGTCTCCTGCATCGTCGTCCATGTCGTCGATGCCTTCAGAGTCGAAGTCGAGCATGTCGGTCAAATCGTCGACAGTGGCTACTAAGTGGGTGGTGGGTGGGCGGTGAATTTGTTCGTCATCCGCATCCCAGTCCTGCCGAACATAGTCCGGCCCGGACTCTCCTGACAAGGAGAGAGACCTTAATGAGTTCAGTATGTCGCCGAAGGGCGAGTGCTGAAAGATATCCGCGGAGGTGAACTCCATGATCGGCGCCCAGTCGGATCCGATAGGCACGGGCACAGGCGGTGCGGAGTCCGTGGCCGGGGAAGAATCCAACAGTTTGACGTCACGGCTCTCGTGAAGGGTAAGGTCGATATTCGGCTCGATCGCCGCTGAGGATACGGCCTCCGTGGCGGGGTCTACCCACCCGTCCATGGATGGCGCAACTGGTTCCGAATTGAGGGTCGGAGCGGTTGCCGGTGCGATCTCCTGAACACTGTCCGATGGTAGAGCTAAATCATGCTCATCGTGACCGTGTGGCGCACTAGGCAGGGGCTCGAATCCGTCGAAGATCAAGTCTCCGCGGATATCGGCTGTGTAGTTTAAGCTTCCAAACCTGACCTGGTGGCCAGGGGTGTAACCTTCGATCTGCTCCAGATGGCCAAGCGAGTTGGCCCGCAGTGCGAAGCCGCCGAATACAAAGATCTGTCCGGGGAGAAAAGTCTCACCCTGGACTGCATCGCTATCGATGATTGAAGGAGACATCAAGCCTAATGATGATGACACAGAGGGACTCTCAATGAAAGCACCAATGTCGGTGTCAAAACCGGCGGATCTCGGGTAGGGGGTCCCGAACTGTGCGTCTAAGGCGGATGGTAACAGGAGGCAGGGGACACGATGTTTTACCCAGGTACGGGCTCTCTTGATGGAGGTAAAACCCTACGTCCTACTTGATTTATTCTTGATAATATGAGTAGTACAAGATTTGATCTACCACAAGATCGGAGAGGCTAAACCCTAGAAGCTAGCCTATGGTATGATTGTCTATCGTCCTACGGACTAAAACCCTCCAGTTTATATAGACACTAGAGGGGGATAGGGTTACACAAGGTCGGTTACAAAGGAGGAGATATCCATATCCATATTTCCTAGCTTGCCTTCCACACCAAGTAGAGTCCCACCCGAACACGGGACAAAGTCTTCAATCTTGTATCTTCATAGTCCAACAGTCCGGCCAAAGGATATAGTCTGGCTGTCCGAAGACCCCCTAATCCAAGACTCCCTCAGCCGGGAAGCAACATCAATCAAAGCACACACCCAAGAATATTGTGTCTATGTGATTCCCCCGATTCAATCATACACTAATCATACACGCAAATGTGTATGATCAATATCAGGGACTCACGGGAAGATATCACAACACAACTCTACAGATAAAATAAGTCATACACGCATCATATTACAAGCCAGGGGCCTCAAGGGCTCAAATACAAGAGCTCGATCATAGACGAGTCAGTAGAAGCAACAATATTTGAGTATAGACATAAGTTAAACAAGTTGCCATAAGATGGCTAGCACAAACTGGGATACATATCGAAAGAGGCGCATGCCTCCTGCCCGGGATCCTCCTAAACTACTCCTAGTCATCATCAGCGGCCTGCACGTAGTAGTAGGCACCTCCAGTGTAGTAGGAGCCGTCGTCGACGGTGGTGTCTGGCTCCTGGACTCCAGCGTCTGGTTGCAACAACCTGGTATTGAAAGGGGTAAAAGGGGGAGCAAAGCAACCGTGAGTACTCATCCAAAGTACTCGCAAGAAAGGAGCTACACTACATATGCATTGGTATCAATGAAAGGAGTAGTATATGTGGACTGAACTGCAGAATGCCGGAATAAGAGGGGGATAGCTAGTCCTACCGAAGACTACACTTCTGGAAGCCTCCATCTTGAAGCAGTAGAAGAGAGTAGATGGTAAGTTAACCAAGTATCATCGCATAGCTTAATCCTACACGGCGATCCTCTCCTCGTTGCCTTGTGAGAGAGCAACCACCGGGTTGTATCTGGCACTTGAAAGGGTGTGTTTTATTAAGTATCCGGTTCTAGTTGTCATAAGGTCAAGGTACAACTCCGGGCCGTCCTTTTACCGAGGGACACAGCTATTCAAATAGATCAACTTCCCTGGAGGGGTGCACTACATTTCCCAACACGCTCGATCCCTTTGGTCGGACACACTTTCATGGGTCATGCCCGGCCTCGAAAGATCAACATGTCGCAGCCCCACCTAGGCACAACAGAGAGGTCAGCATGTTGGTCTAAATCTTATGCCTGCAGGGGTCTGGGCCCATCGCCCATTGCACACCTGCACGTTGCTTGGGCGGCTGGTGAGCAGACCTAGCAACCTCCATTACAAAGGAAGTTGTGTTACGCGGTCCAACCCGGCGCGCGCCGCTCAGTCGCTGACGTCACGAAGGCTTCGGCTGATACCACGACGTCGAGTGCCCATAACCGTTCTCGCGTAATTGGTTAGTGCGTATAGGCCAGTGGCCAGACTCAGATCAAATACTAAGATCTTGTTAAGCGTGTTATTTTGAAGTAACCGTGGACGCCGACCAGGGCCAGGCCCACCTCTCTCCCAAGTGATCTCAACCTGCCCTATCGCTCCGCCACAAAGTAACAGTTGGGGGCCGTCGGGAACCGAGGCCCACCACTACCAGGATGGAACCACCTGTCCTTTAGCCCCCACATCGGAATCACTCGTGGGTACTCTATGAGCTGACCCGACTTTGGTCACCAAGTATCACATATTATGTATGTAAGTATACACCCGTGATCACCTCCCGAGTGATCACGGCCTGATAGTATATCATGTCAGACAGACAAGAATGTAGGCTCATTGATGATAAACTAGCATCCTATATTAAGTATTTAGGATTGCAGGTAAAGGTAACAACAGTAGTAGGAAAGACAGGCTATGCATCAGAATAGGATTATCGGAAAGCAGTAACATGATACAATACTCTAATGCAAGTAGTAGAGAGAAGAATAGGCGATATCAGGTTGATCAAGGGGGCGGGGGCTTGCCTGGTTGCTTTGGCAAGAAGGGTTCGTCATCGATGTAGTCGATCACAGGGGTACCGACAGCAGTCTCGGGGTCTATCGAAAAGAAGTAACGGAGGGGAACACAATAAATAACCGAGCAATCAAAGCATAACATGGCAATACACGGTGCTAGAGGTGACCTAATGCAGTACTAGGTGATACCGTCAAAGGGGGAAAACATCCGAAAAAATATTCCCAGTGTTTTGCGTTTTTGGACAGACGGACTGGAGGGGGAAAGTTGCGTGTTCGCTATGATAGGGACGTGTGGCAGACGAACGGGTTGCGTATTCGGATTCGTCTCATCGTTCTGAGCAACTTTCATGTACAAAGTTTTTCCATCCGAGCTACGGATTATTTTATATTAATTTTCAAAGTTTTAAATCATTTTCTGAGTTTCTGGAATTTACTCAATTCAAAAATATATTAAATACTAAGTGCTAGGTGTACACAGAGAAGTGTACACAGCAATGGCATTACAGGCTGATAGGTGGGGCCAGCCTGCTGAGTCAGCAGGTCAAGAGTTGACCAGTTGACTGGTAAATAGGTCAACAGGGGCCCACCTATCATAGACTGGGACTAGCCCAGTCAGCAGGTTGACTCGTCAAACTGACCAGTCAGGCCTAGTAGTCAGCGAGTAAGCTAAACAACAGTGATTTAGTTAATTTAATTAGTTAGTTAACAGGGTGGGGTCCGGCTGTCAGTGACCTAGTTTGATAACAGGGTTAGTTTAATTAACTTAAACTCTACAGTAGGTGGGCCCACTGGTTAGTGGGTGTTAGGGATGGGTGTTAGCTGCTAATGGCCTGACGGGTGGGTCCCGCCGGCATTTAAACGCTGGAGCGCGCGCCGGCAACCAAATCGACGGTGGTGTGACGCGAGACAACACCAGAAATCAACAACAGTGGCCCATTTGGAGTGCGGTTAGGTCCTACGGTGAGCTGACGCTCGCGCGAGTCCCGTGGGGCAAGCTGCAGGTGCGGGGGTGGCCGGAGTTGAGCGGGGCTTCGACATCGACGGCGACCGGAGTCGGGCGAACTCGGACCCGGGGCTAGGGGGAACTAGGAGGGGAGTTGGGGGTCGCGTTGCGCTCCGATCAAGCCCAAAAGCTCGAGGCACTGCTCGGGCACAGGCTCAGAGGCTAGTGGCCGCGACGGCGAGGCAAGTGATGGCGGTGAGGTTTAGCTGCGGTGGTTCGGGCGTCTAGGGGATATTAGGAGGGGAGGGGAGGAGCGCAACCGGCATGGCGGCCCACAGTGGGGGTCGAGGAGCAGCTCGGGGAGGCCGCGGTGGCGCGGATCAACGGCGACGCAGAGGCAGAGCTCGACGAAGGGGATCAGCAAGGGCGGCGTCGATATGGCGTCCCGGTGCCATCCAGCAGGAGCAGGCGTCGTGGTTGACAGTGGCGGTCCCCGTGGAGAGCTCGGAACGACGGAAGGTGACCGGTGGCCATGCCAACGACGAGGCATACCGACTGGTGCATTCGGGCGGGTGAGATCTGAGAGGGAGAGAGTGAGGATTTGAGCTAGGGGTTGCAGGTTGGTCGACGCTGGCGCTCTTATCCATCTGCGGCACTGTAGCGACGCGTGGGTGCGAGCGGGTGCGGTGGAGACGGCGACCTGCCTTGGGAGTGCGCATGCTGTGTCCAGGGGTGGGAGGAAGGGGAAAGGCCGAGCTGGGCCGGGCCAGGCTACACTGTCACTGAGCAGGCCTCGGTGTATAGTGGTCGGTGGCCTTTTCCTTTTGTTTTCATTTCTTTTCTATTTTTCTTTTATGTTGTTGTTTTGCCATTATTTTTAATAGTAAATGAGTTTTATAAAATATGAAACTTGGCCCATATTTAGTGATGCAATACTAGACACTGCAAAAAAGTTTTGGAGGGTTAATTAAATTAGTTTGTATTTTCATAAATTAGGAAAAGCATTTTAAACAGTGAATTGGCCTATGTTTCATTTATTTCAGGACACTCAGCCACCTTATAGAATGTTGGTTAATAAATGACAATTAGTTAGTGAATATTTGCAACCCAAGTAACATCTTTAATTTACTGTTCGAAGAAATAATATTTTGGCTTGTTATTTGAATTTGACTCGTGTTTGAACCAAGGTGAGATTAGCAATAGTAATGCCGATGACATGGCACCATTAAAGTGGAATTACTGTAGCTTAATTATCCGGGCGTCACAGTCTACTTCAAGGCCTTTGGAGCTCCTTCATGTGGATCTCTTTGGGCCTCCTTCATGGGATAGTCTTGGTGGGAAAAAGTATGGGCTTGTCATTGTTGATGATTACTCAAGATATACATGGGTCTTCTTCCTCAAGTCCAAGGACGAGACGAAGATCACCTTCATTGATTTTGCCAAGCAAGCACAACGCAAGTTTGACAAAGAAATCTTAGCAATAAGAAGTGATAATGGCTCTGAGTTCAAGAACTACACCTTGGAAGAATTTCTTAGTGATGAAGGGATTGAGCATCAATATTCAGCACCATACACTCCCCAACAAAATGGTGTAGCAGAAAGGAAGAACCGCACACTTGTGGAGATGGCAAGGTCCATGTTGGATGAATACAAGTCGCCACATAGTTTTTGGACTGAGGCTGTCAACACCGCATGCCATGCATCAAACCGGCTCTTCCTCCGCACTATATTGGAAAAGACTCCATATGAGCTCCTAACCAGGAAAAAGCCAAATGTCAAGTACTTTCGTGTATTTGGGTGCAAATGTTTCATCCTCAACAAAAGAGAACGGTTAGGAAAATTTCAATCTAAAACCATTGAGGGCATATTTGTTGGCTATGGATCAAACTCTCACGCCTATAGAGTCTACAACAAATCCAACGGATGTGTTGTAGAAACTTGTGACATGGTGTTTGATGAATTTAATGGCTCCCATGAGGAGCAAGTTGATCTAAGTGATGTAGGTGAAGATTCCTCTCAAGATATTTTGACCATGGGTGTTGGTGCACTTCTTCCAATGGAACAAGAACCTCATGATGATGAAGAAGATGGAAGCTTGACGCATCATCAAACTACTTCAACACCCATACCACCACGAGCTCCTATTGCTCAACCAATGCCCATAGACCAAGTACAAGATGATGATCAAGTTCCTCTTCATGATAATCATCGAGAACAAGATCATCCTCAAGGGCAAGAACAAGAAAGTGCAATCATTGACGATGAACCTCAACAAATGCAAGATGAAGAAGAAGATCTTCCACCACACATTAATGATCCATATGTTGAGGACGTGGATGATGGACATGAAGTTGAACCTCATGAAACTCTTACCTCCATCATGCCTCGAGTGGCCGGCCGTGTTGATGTTGACAAAATTCTCACCGGCATATAGGAAGGTAGAGTCACTCATAAACATTTGACAAACTTTTGTGCTCACTTCTCGTTTGTGTCTGGTGGTGAGCCTCTCAAGGTACAAGAGGCATTGATGGACAACGATTGGCTCGTTGCTATGCAAGAAGAGTTGAGAAGTTTTGAACGCAACCAAGTGTGGTAATTAGTCAAGAGGCCAACTACCGAGCACAACGTCATTGGAACAAAATGGATTTTCAAGAACAAGCAAGATGAGAATGGCGTAATCATCCGTAACAAGGCAAGGTTAGTGGCACAAGGGTACTCACAAGTTGAAGGTTCGGACTTTGGTGAGACCTTTGCCCCCGTTGACCGTCTTGAATCCATTCGCATCTTACTTGCTTATGCTGCTTTCAATGGTTTTACATTACATCAAATGGATGTGAAGAGTGCTTTCCTTAACGGTCCTCTACCAGAAGAAGTATATGTATCACAACGACCTGGGTTCGTTGATCCCGATCACAAAGACTATGTGTATAAACTTCATAAGGCCTTGTATGGCCTCAAACAAGCACCTCGTGCTTGGTATGATCATCTTAAGAAGTTTCTACTAGATGATGGTTTTGTGAGAGGGGTGATCGATCCCACTATTTTTACTAAGAGGGACATGGGTGATTTGATCTTATGCCAAATCTATGTAGATGATATCATTTTTGGTTCTCCTAACATTCATCTGTGCAAGAAGTTTGCGGCTTCCATGACAAAGAACTTTGAAATGTCACTCAATGCGGATTTGAAGCTCTTCCTCGGATTTCCAATTCAACAATTTCAAGAAGGAATTTTCTTGTCTCGAGCAAAATATCTCAAGGATATCCTAGAGAAGTTTGGCATGTCTGATGCTAGTCCTTGTAAGACACCCATGCCAACCAAAATTGTACTCACTAAAGACACAAATGGTATTCCTTTCGACCCATCTATTTACCGCTCTATGATTGGTTCATTGCTTTATCTTTGTGCATCCAGACTAGACATCATGTTTAGTGTATGCATGTGTGCTAGATTTCAAGCTTCCCCTAGGGAAATCCATCTTAAGGCAGTTAAGCTTATTCTTAGATACCTTGTTCACACCCCAAAGTTGGGTATATGGTACCCCAAGGATGCTAAGTTTGATCTCATTGGGTACACGGATGCGTATTGGGTTGGAGACAAAGTGGATCATAAGTCCACCTCCGGCACGTGTTAGTTTCTTGGATGCTCCTTGGTAAGTTGGTCCTCGAAGAAACAAAATTTTATTGTCCTCTCTACTGCAGAAGCTGAATACTTTGCAACCGCTAGTTGTGCAACTCAATTACTATGGATGAGGCAAACTTTGAAGGATTACGGTATCACCTATAGACATGTGCCTCTTCTATGTGATAATGAAAGTGCCATCAATATTGCTGAGAACCCCAAAGATCATACCTGCACCAAGCACATTGATATTAGGTATCACTTCTTGAGAGATCATGTGGAGAAGGGTGATATTGACATTGCTCATGTTGGAACAGATATGCAACTTGCAGATATTTTCACCAAGCCATTGGATGAAGCAAGGGTTTGTCGACTTAGGCGTGAACTTGGTATCTTGGAGCTTGACAATACTATGTGAAATCTAGTACCCATTCGTGCATGGACTTAATGTCTTGTCTTGATATAGGCATATATTTAGGGGGAGACACTCAACTCATGAGTAGTCTCACCCTATGCAATGCATAAATAGAACAAACACTCTCAAAGCTACCATGTTATTCTAACTACGGTGCTTTAAAATGATGGAGTAGTGATTATGCACCCAAAGTTCAAATTCTTGTGGTGCCTTGTCACATATACTCAAACATGGGTTAGATCGGTGTGATCAATGTTTGTTGTTGTTGTTGTTGTTTTATTGGCATAGAATACTCACTGCTTGACGTTATACTAATTCTTCTTACTCCATACTGAAATCATCGTTGGTACCCTTACACATGGGTTAGATCATCATTGTCATCATCTCCTACCTTTGTCATCATCTCCATTGTCTTTTATAGACAAATTTATGTGTGTCAGTCATCCGGTACTGTCCGGACGTCCGTAAAAAGCCTTCTGTTTCCCCCTTCCGGTCATCCAGTCTATCCGGTCTTCTGTTAATTTTTCCTGGCCCAGGCACCGGACGTCCGTAGAACTCCGGTCATCCGTAAAAAGCCTTATGTTGCCCTCAGGCCGGTCGTCCGGTACCGTCCGGACGTCCGTAAAAAGCCTTATGTTGCCCCCTTCCGGTCGTCTGGTCTATCCGGTCTTCCGTTAATTTTTCCCCTAGCCCAAGAACCAGACGTCCGTAGAACTCCGGTTCGGGTCAGTTTACCCTAATCCTCCCCTCCTCTATTCCCCACCGCCGCTGCCCCTGTCTCGCGGCTCCTCGCCGCGGCCGCTCGCCGCCCGTGCCCCTCGCCGATGCCTCACCGCTCGGGTCGCCCGAGTCCCCGGCGCGACCCACTGCCTGATTCACTCCGGTCGCCGTCTCCCTCTGTGTTCTTCACTTTGAGGTAGCACCTATCTCTTTTCCCCTCATCCATCAATTCTTCGATCTATGGTGGGGGTTGTTGATTTGGGTCTCCCTCCTCCTCTAGGTTGCGATGCCCAAGACCAAGCACTCCACGCGCAAGCAGGTCACTGGTGGGCCTTCTTGCATGTCTCGTCGTGGGAGCTCCGACGATTCATAGGAGCGGGCTCATCCTCGGAAGCGTGCCGCCCGCCCTTACAGATCTACTAGCAACTCCTCTTCGGAGGCATCCAACTATGAGGATGAACTGGACGATTTGGAGCAGCCCGAGTTTGTTGTTGTTCGCACCTTCGCACCCAAGCCGGGAACTCGTAGGCCCACCTTCAAGCCTCCTCCTCCTCCGGTGCAACCTCATGGTGATGCTCGTCATATCTCTCTTGAACCTCCTTTACCACTCGGCCGCCATGTTAAGCGGTTCAACGAGGTTCCCATTGCTTCCTATCTTAAGTTGCATCGTGATGTTGATCAATTTATGGTTGCTCATGACTCTCGGGACAATCATTTTCGCACTAATGTCCAAGCCGACATTTTTACCACTATCATCATCCCTAAGGGTCTATCTCTTCATGTATGCATTGACTTAGAGCATATTCGTGCTCATCCTGTGAAATATCCGGGGGCTATTGAGCTCATTGAGTCCTCTAATCTTGCTGCTCCATTTGCATTTCAACATGACTTTAACCAAGCTGCCATTCATCAATTCTATGCCACATGTTATTTTGGTCCAAATGACACCGTCACTTGGATGAGCTCGGACACCGTGCTCATGGCATCTTATTCTCAATTTGTTGTTTCCCTTGGGTTTCCTGACACCGGTTTCAAAATCCATAAGGGTGACCCCAACCATAGGCCCAAGGGCATTGATGTATGTTTGGATCTTCTCAAACCGATAGAAGAAATGACTAATGATGAGAAACAAAAGGGTTTGAACCAAGTCTCCATTTGGCGCTCACCTTTCTACATCATCTATCAGTGTGTCATTCATACCATCTATCCCAAGATGGGTGACAAGGGGTCGTGCAGTAGCTACTGCATTGATGTCATGCATCGCCTCTATGCATATCCAAAGGGGAAGATAAATGTTCCTCATTTTATGTGGCATGAGATCCGTCTCGCTAACTTTCAGCACAAGCGGGCCTTTCCTCATGCTCCCTATCTTCAGGCTTTTATCTAGAGTGTTGCTCCCTTTCCCATTGCCCGCACTCACTTGCATGAGCGGTGGGTCATTCCACCTCACATGGCGGATGATTGGGTCCCCAAGGACTCTTCTGCTCCTGCTCATCGCACCGCAGCTAGTGTTGCTCCTCCTACTTCTCATTCTACTACTTCTAGATCTGCATCCTTTGGGCGCATTGCTCTCTTTCTTGGGAAGGCTCACTCTGCCATGATGAAGGTGTTTACCTTTCATTGCTCCCAAAATCACGACATTGTCACTTGCATTGCCACTTCCATGAATGCTCTAAAGGCTCATCTAAGAGACTCCGGAGTTTACGATGTGAGCAATGATGAACATCTCCCTGACGAACCACCTTCTGAATTTGGTTTTCCCTCGGGTCCTGAGTGGGCTGACTTCTTTGATGAGGCTGGTGGCAGTGGTGCTCATGATGATGATGATGATGATGATGATGATGCTCTTTGATGATGTTATGACCCCTTTTGGGTATTTGATGCCAAGGGGGAGTAGGCACTTACCTATCTATGTCATGCTAGCTATGATATTAGCTTGTGCCGAACTCATGTTATGTCTTTTATCGACTTATGTTCTATGATATCTGTGTAATGAACTTCATATTATGTCTGTTATCGACTTATGTTCTATGCTATATGAGTGATGAACCTATATGGAGCCTATTTTGGTGTTATGTTATCTTGTTTATAAGATTTGTTTGTGATGGTACAGAAGTGAGGGGGAGCTCTCCTCATGCTTATTTTATGTATGCACATGCTTTGGGGGAGCTCCACAACAAATCCTTTCGATATTCAAAGTTTTTTTGTTAACATATTGAAAAGTGCATGTATGTTGTCATCAACTACCAAAAAGGGGGAGATTGAAAGTGCAATCATGCCCTTAATCGTATTTTGATGTTGATGACAACATGCATTTTGAAACTAATCATGTTTATCAAGTATATCTCAGGATTATGTCTCAAGGGCCGTGTGTGGATCATGACTACGGACAAAAGTATATATATCACTCAAAGAGAAGAGATACAAGACAAAGACAAAAAGCTTAGGCTCTTTTTCGATTCGTTCTTGAGTATAGGGATCCCGCACTATTAAGAAGGGATCGTTGGATCTAGTGAAAGATTTGCTCAAAACCCACCAACTCCATTTTCACCGGACGTCCGGTACTCTACGGACATCCGATCCCTCACAGCTTACCGGACATCCGGCTCTCCACAGACGTCCGATGTTCCTACACAGAACGATATTTACGGATGTCCGATCTTCTCCTGACGTCCGGTCGACGGACGTCCGTTTTCCTCTGGAGGTCCGACACCTCCTCCATAGAACATTATTTACGGATTTCCAGTCTTCTCTGGACGTTCGGGACATCCGATGGTTGTGTGCTGATTCGTGGCATGTGGAGTTCCAGCGACCAGACGACCGATGGCAGTCGGACGTCCGGACCTTGATACGTCTCCAACGTATCTGCTTTTCCAAACACTTTTGCCCTTGTTTTGGACTCTAACTTGCATGATTTGAATGGAACTAACCCGGACTGACGCTGTTTTTAGCAAAATTACCATGGTGTTATTTATGTGCAGGAGCAAACGTTCTCAGAATGACCTGAAACTTCACGGAGCCACTTTTCAGAAAATAAGAAAAATATCTGCAAAAGATGAAGGCTAGGGGACCCACCACCTTGCCACGAGGGTGGGGGGTGCGCCTGCCCCCTAGGGCGCGCCCCCCTACCTCGTGGGCTCCCTGTTGCCTCTCCGACTCCAACTCCACCTCCATATATTGAGTTTCGGGGAGAAAAAAATCAGAGAGAAGAAATCATTGCGTTTTACGATACGGAGCCGCCGCCAAGCCATAAAACCTCTCGGGAGGGCTGATCTGGAGTCTGTTCGGGGCTCCGGAGAGGGGAATCCGTCGCCATCGTCATCATCAACCATCCTCCATCACCAATTTCATGATGCTCACCGCCATGCGTGAGTAATTGCATCGTAGGCTTGCTGGACGGTGATGGGTTGGATGGGATCTATCATGTAATCGAGTTAGTTTTGTTAGGGTTTGATCCCTAGTGTCCACTATGTTCTGAGATTGATGTTGCTATGACTTTGCTATGCTTAATGCTTGTCACTAGGGCCCGAGTGCTATGATTTCAGATCTGAACCTATTATGTTTTCATCAATATATGAGTGTTCTTGATCCTATCTTGCGAGTCTATAGTCACCTATTATGTGTTATGATCCGTTAACCCCGAAGTGACAATAATCGGGATACTTAACGGTGATGATCGTAGTTTGAGGAGTTCATGTATTCACTATGTGTTAATGCTTTGTTCCAGTTCTCTATTAAAAGGAGGGCTTAATAACCCTTAGTTTTCGTAAGGACCCTGCTGCCACGGGAGGGTAGGACAAAAGATGGCATGCAAGTTCTTTTCCATAAGCACGCATGACTATATTCGGAATACATGCCTACATTATATCAATGAACTCGAGCTAGTTCTGTGTCACCCTAGGTTATGACTGTTACATGATGAACCGCATCCGGCATAATTCTCCATCACTGATCCATTGCCTACGAGCTTTCCATATATTGTTCTTCACTTATTTACTTTTCCGTTGCTATTGCTATCATCACTACAAAATACCAAAAACATTACTTTTACTACTGTTGCCTTTTGCTACCGTTATCACTACTATCATATTACTTTGCTACTAAACACTTTGCTGCAGATATTAAGTTTCCAGGTGTGGTTGAATTGACAACTCAGCTGCTAATACTTGAGAATATTCTTTGGCTCCCCTTGTGTCGAATCAATAAATTTGGGTTGAATACTTTACCCTCGAAAACTGTTGTGATCCCCTATACTTGTGGGTTATCAAGACTATTTTCTGGCGCCGTTGCCGTGGAGCATAGCTCTATTCTTTGAGTCACTTGGGATATATATCTGCTTATCATTATGAAGAACTTGAGAGATCCAAAAACTAAGATCTATCCCTCAACTACGAGGGGAGGTAAGGAACTGCCTTCTAGCTCTGCACTTGATTCACCTTCTGTTATGAGTAAGTTTGTGACACCTACACCTGGTTCTGCTATTCCTTCTGATATGTCGCATGTTATTGATGATGCCACTTCTGCTATGCATGATACTTATGATGAAACTACCTCTATGCCTGATACTACTATGCCACTTAGTGATTTTCTTGATGAACAACTTTCTAGGGCTAGAGAAATTGAAAATATTGAATCTGATGATACTGATGAAAGTGATGATGAAGAATCACTTGTTATTCCTAAGGGTTATGTCTTTGATCAAGAAGCTTCTTTAGCTATTTTAGCGTGCCAAAATAGAACTGAACTCAAGAGATTATTAGCTAAATGGAGTAAGCAATCTTTAAATGCTAGAATGAAACATGACCCTGCTTTTGCTACTTCACCTTTCTTTGTTACTGATAACGATTATGAATTCTCTGTTGATCCTGATATAAATACTTTGGTTGAATCTGATCCTTTTCATGGTTATGAATCTGAAACTGTTGTGGCACATCTTACTAAATTAAATGATATAGCTACCCTATTCACTAAAGATGAGAGAACTCGTTACTTTTATATCCTTAAAATATTTCCGTTCTCATTAAAGGGTGATGCTAAGATATGGTTTAATTCTCTTGATCCTGGTTGTGTGCGTAGTCCCCAGGATATGATTTATTACTTCTTTGCTAAATATTTCCCTACTCATAAGAAACAAGTTGCTTTAAGGGGTATATATAATTTTGTGCAAATTGAAGAAGAGAGTCTCCCACAAGCTTGGGGGAGGCTTCTCCAATTACTTAATGCTTTGCCTGTTCATCCTCTTAAGAAAAATGAAATACGTGATATCTTTATAATGGACTAGCCGATGCCTCCAGAGATTACCTGGATAGTTATGCTGGTTCTATTTTCAGGGAAAGAACACCGGATGAAGCTGAAATTCTATTGAATAATATGTTGACAAATGAAAATAATTTGACACCTCCGGAGCCAATTCCTAAGCCTATTCCTAAACCAACTCCGAAGAAGAGGGGTATTCTATTTCTCAGTCCTGAAGATATGCAAGAGGCAAAGAAATCTATGAAAGAAAAGGGTATTAAAGCTAAAGATGTTAAGAATTTACCTCCTATTGAAGAAATACATGGTCTTAATTTACCGCCTGTTGAAGAAACATATAATCTTAATCCTTTACCTATTGAAGAAACTCATGGTCTTGATACCGACACAGGTAGTAAAGGTAAATTCTCTCTATAGATATGATAAAGCTGTAATCCCATTTACTAAGTTTGCTAGCCCATGCTTAGATGAGTTTGATAAATTTATGGCTAAGCAAGAAGACTTTAATGCTTATTCTGGTAGGAAATTGAAATACAATTCAAATATTCTTGAACACTTGGGTGATTATATGGCTAATGTTAAAGGTGAACTTAAACTTATTAGTAAACATGCTTCTATGGTTACCACTCAAGTAGAACAAGTACTTAAAGCTCAAAATGATTTTCTCAATGAATTGAATAGTAAAGATAATGATTATGATGTTAGAGTGGCTACTAAAACTGGTAGAATGACTCAGGAACCTTTGTATCCTGAAGGCCACCCTAAGAGAATTGAGCAAGATTCTCAGAGAAATAATATAGATGCACCTAGTTCTTCTAAAAAGAAGAAGAAGAAAAATGATAGGACTTTGCATGCTTCTAGTGAACCTATTGTTGAAACACCTGAGAATCCAAATGATATTTCTATTTCTGATGCTGAAACTCAATCTGGTAATGAACCTGAAACTAGTGGTAATATTAATGGTAATGTTCATAATGATGCCCAACCTAGTAATGATAATGATATAGAAATTGAACCTGCTGTTGATCTTGATAACCCACAATCAAAGAATCAACGTTATGATAAGAAAGACTTTGTTACTAGGAAACATGGTAAAGAAAGAGAGCCTTGGGTTCATAAACCCATGCCTTTTCCTCCCAAACCATCCAAGAAAAAGGATGATAAGGATTTTGAGCGCTTTGCTGAAATGATTAGACATATCTTTTTGCGCATGCGATTAACTGATATGCTTAAAACCAATCCTTATGCTAAGTACATGAAAGATATTATTACAAATAAAAGAAAGATAACAGAAGCTGAAATTTCCACCATGCTTGCTAATTATACTTTTAAGGGTGGAATACCAAAGAAACTTGGAGATCCCGGTGTACCCTGATACGTCTCCAACGTATCTATAATTTTTGATTGCTCCATGCTATATTATCTACTGTTTGGACTATATTGGGCTTTATTTTCCACTTTTATATTATTTTTGGGACTAACCTGTTAACCGGAGGCCCAACCCAGAATTGTTGTTTTTTTCCTATTTCAGTGTTTCGGATAAACAGAATATCAAACGGAGTCCAAACGGAATAAAATCTTCGGAAACGTGATTTTCTCGTCGAACATGATCCAAGAGACTTGGACCCTACTGCAAGGGATCAAAGAGGTGGTCACGAGGGTGGGGGCGCCCCCCCTAGGGCGCGCCCCTGCCTCGTGGGCCCCTCGATGCTCCACCGACGTACTCCTTCCTCCTATATATACACACGTACCCCCAAACAATCAGAACAGGAGCCAAAACCCTAATTCCACCGCCAAAACTTTCTGTATCCACGAGATCCCATCTTGGGGCCTGTTTCAGAGCTCCGCCGGAAGAGGGCCGTCATCACGGAGGGCTTCTACATCATCCTAGCCCCTCCGATGAAGTGTGAGTAGTTTACCTCAGACCTTCGGGTCCATAGTTAGTAGCTAGATGGCTTCTTCTCTCTCTTTGAATCTCAATACAAAGTTCTCCCCCTCTCTTGTGGAGATCTATTCGATGTAATCTTCTTTTTGCGGTGTGTTTGTTGAGACTGATGAATTGTGGGTTTATGATCAAGTCTATCTATCAATAATATTTGAATCTTCTCTGAATTATTTTATGCATGATTGGTTATCTTTGCAATTCTCTTCGAATTATCCGTTTGGTTTGGCCAACTAGATTGGTAGTTCTTGCCATGGGAGAAGTGCTTAGCTTTGGGTTCGATCTTGCAGTGTCCTTACCCAGTGACAGAAGGGGCAGCAAGGCACGTATTGTATCGTTGCCATCGAGGATAACAAGATGGGGTTTATTTCATATTGCATGAATTCATCTCTCTACATCATGTCATCTTGCTTAAGGCGTTACTCTGTTTTTAACTTAATACTCTAGATGCATGTTGGATAGCGGTCGACGAGTGGAGTAATAGTAATAGATGCAGAATCGTTTCGATCTACTTGTCACGGACGTGATGCCTATATGCATGATCATGCCTAGATATTCTCATAATTATGCACAATTCTATCAATTGCTCAACAGTAATTTGTTCACCCACCGTAGAATACTTATGCTCTTGAGAGAAGCCACTAGTGAAACCTATGGCCCCCGGGTCTATTCTCATCATATCAATCTCCATCACTTTTATATTGTTTTGCTATTTACTTTGCTTTTAATTTTTACTTTGCATCTTTATATCAAAAATACCAAAAATATTCTATCTATCAGATCTCACTCTCATAAGTGACCGGTAAGGGCTTGACAACCCCTAATCGCGTTGGTTGCAAGTAGCTATCGCCTTGTGCAGGTACGAGGGACTTGAGCGTGGGCTCCTACTGGATTGATACCTTGGTTCTCAAAAACTGAGGGAAATACTTACGCTACTCTGCTGCATCATCCCTTCCTCTTTGGGGAAAACCAACGCAAGCTCAAGACGTAGCAACTAGGATTTCTGGCGCCGTTGTCGGGGAGTCTACGCAAAAAGTCATATACCAAGTACCCATCACAATCCCTATCTCTTGCATTACATTATTTGCCATTTGCCTCTCGTTTTCCTCTCCCCCCAATTCACCCTTGCCGTTTTATTCGCCCTCTCTCTCTATCCTCCCTCTCTGTTTGCCTTTTTGTTTGATCGTGTGCTAGTTTGTTTGCTTGTCATCATGGCTAGTCTCATATCTTCTCCTTTGTCTCCCGAGAGTGAAGTTCTAAACTTTAAACAAAGGGAGGGAGAAAATCTAAAAGATGCTTGGTATAGAATTTGTAATGCTCAAAATAGGTCTACCAGGAAACAATCTACCTTAGTTCTTCTTCGCAATTTTTATGTAGGTGTTAATCCTTGGTATAGATATATCCTCAATACCATTACCGGAGGGAACTTCTTGGGTAGCCATACTTTTTATTCTTATAATGCTATGATAGATTTATTTGGCTCACCACCTCTTTTGGTTAATGGAACCATGTTAACTTTGGAGCATGTTATGCAAAGACTTTAGATTATTGAAAATAAAGTTGCTACTATTGAATCAACTGAAAATCTAGATAAAAAGATCCACAATCAAATTACTCAATATGGATCTAAGGTAGGAATGACATTGAAAAATATTAAGGAAAAGGAACCCATAGTTAATGAGAAGATGAACTTAGATTCTACTAGAATTGATAAGCTTGAGGGTATCATTGCAAATTTGGGAATCGCTTTTTCTTCCGTAAAGAATACTCCTAGTCCTCCTACTAAAATTGCCAAGCTTATGTATGTTCCTAAAAATAAGGGTGAATCATCTAGTAAGGAAACTGTTGATCTTAAATCTATAAGTATTCATCCCATTCTTTTTGCTATCATTAAAGAACCATTTATTACAAATGAATTTTTAGATCTTGTGCCTAAAAGTTTGATAATTAATAAAGAGAAAGAAATTCCTAAAGATGGTAGATGCCTCATTGAAGAATTACCTACCAAAGATGGCAATACCAACATCTATTCTTGCTCATTATGCCTAGCTAGGGGCGTTAAACGATAGCGCTTGTTGAAGGCAACCCAATTTTATTTTTATTCCTTGCTTTTTGCTCCTGTTTAGTAATAAATAAATTATTTAGCCTCTGTTTTGGTTGTGTTTTTTGTGTTTAATTAGTGTTTGTCCCAAGTAGAACCGTCGGGAAGACTTGGGGAAAGTCTTGTTGAACTTGCTGTAAAAAAACAGAAACTTTAGCGCTCACAAGAACTGCTGTCATTTGTATTTGAAGAGTGCTATTTAGTTAATTCTTTTTGCCGATTATTAATAGATAAATTCCTCACGTCCAGCAATTTATTTTATAATTTTTGGGGTTCCAGATCTTGCGCTAGATACAGATTACTACAGACTGTTCTGTTTTTGACAGATTCTGTTTTTCGTGTGTTGTTTGCTTATTTTGATGAATCTATGGCTAGTAAAATAGTTTATAATCCATAGAGAAGTTGGAATACAGTAGGTTTAACAGCAATATAAATAAAGAATGAGTTCATTACAGTACCTTGAAGTGGTCTTTTGTTTTCTTTCGCTAACGGAGCTCACGAGTTTTCTATTTTGAGTTTTGTGTTGTGAAGTTTTCAAGTTTTGGGTGAATTCTTTTGATGGATCATGGAACAAGGAGTGGCAAGAGCCTAAGCTTGGGAATGCCCATGGCACCCCCAAGATAATCCAAGGACACCAAAAAGTCAAAGCTTGGGGATGCCCTCGGAAGGCATCCCCTCTTTTGTCCACTTCCATCGGTAATTTACTTGGAGCTATATTTTTATTCACGAACATGATATGTGTTTTGCTTGGAGCGTCTTGTATTATTTGTGTCTTTGTTTGTTAGTATGCCACAATCATCCTTGCTGTACACACCTTTTGAGAGAGCCATACATGAATTAAAATTTTACTCTATGTGCTTCACTTATATCTTTTGAGCTAGATAATTTTGCTCTATGTGCTTCACTTATATCTTTTGAGCTAGATAATTTTGCTCTATGTGCTTCACTTATATCTTTTGAGCATTATAATTTTGCTCTTTGTGCTTCACTTAGATCTTTTAGAGCACGGGGGTGGATATGTTTTAAAGAAACTATTAATCTCTCATGCTTCACTTAAATTAATTTGAGAGTCTCTTAATAGCATGGTAATTTGCCTAATAATAATATGCTTGGTATTCAAGATTTGTGAAACTTTCTTTTGAGTGTGTTGAATACTAAGAAAAGATTGAAGCATGATAATTGTTTTGAGATATGGAGGTGATAATATTAAAGTCATGCTAGTTGAGTAGTTGTGAATTTAAAGAATATTTGTGTTGAAGTTTGTGATTCCCGTAGCATGCACGTATGGTGAACCGTTATGTGATGAAGTAGGAGCATGATTTATTTATTGATTGTCTTCCTTATGAGTGGCGATCGGGGACGAGCGATGGTATTTTCCTACCAATCTATCCCCCTAGGAGCATGCGCGTAATACTTTGCTTTGATAACTTCTAAATATTTGCAATAAGTATATGAGTTCTTTATGACTAATGTTGAGTCCATGGATTATACGCACTCTCACCCTTCCACCCTTGCTAGCCTCTCTAATACCGCGCAACTTTTTCCGGTATCATACACCTACCATATACCTTCCTCAAAACAGCCACCATACCTACCTATTATGGCATTTCCATAGCCATTCCGAGATATATTGCCATGCAACTTTCCACCATCTAGTTCATCATGACATATCCATCATTGTCATATTGCTTAGCATGATCATGTAGTTAACATAGTATTTGTGGCAAAGCCACCGTTCATAAATCTTTCATACTTGTCACTCGTGATTCATTGCATATCCCGGTACACCGCCGGAGGCATCCATATAGAGTCATACTTTGTTTTAGTATTGAGTTGTAATCATTGAGTTGTAAATAAATAGAAGTGTGATGATCATCATTCCATAGAGCATTGTCCCCCCCCCCAAAAAAAGAGAAAGGCCAAAGAAAAAAAAGAAGGCCCCAAAAAAAGGGGCAATGATACTATCCTTTTTTCCACACTTGTGCTTCAAAGTAGCACCATGATATAGCAAGTATCATATATTGTGCTTCAAAGTAGCACCATGTTCTTCATATAGAGAGTCTCATATGTTGTCACTTTCATATACTAGTGGGAATTTTACGTTATAGAACTTGGCTTGTATATTCCAATGATGGGCTTCCTCAAATTGCCCTAGGTCTTCGTGAGCAAGCAAGTTGGATGCACACCCACTAGTTTCTTTTGTTGAGCTTTCATATATTTATAGCTCTAGTGCATTCGTTGCATGGCAATCCCTACTCACTCACATTGATATCTATTGATGGGCATCTCCATAGCCCATTGATATGCCTAGTTGATGTGAGACTATCTTCTCCTTTTTGTCTTCTCCACAACCACCATTCTATTCCACCTATAGTGATATATCCATGGCTCACGCTCATGTATTGCGTGAAGATTGAAAAAGTTTTGAAAAAGTTAGAGTATGAAACAATTGCTTGGCTTGTCATCGGGGTTGTGCATGATTTAAATACTTTGTGTGGGGAAGATGGAGCATAGCCAGACTATATGATTTTGTAGGGATAACTTTCTTTGGCCATGTTATTTTGAGAAGACATAATTGCTTTGTTAGTATGCTTGAAGTATTATTATTTTCTATGTCAATATAAACTTTTGTCTTGAATCTTTCTAATCTGAATATTCATACCACAATTAAGAAGATTTACATTGAAATTATGCCAAGTAGCACTCCGCATCAAAAATTCTCTTTTTATCATTTACCTACTCGAGGACGAGCAGGAATTAAGCTTGGGGATGCCTGATACGTCTCCAACGTATCTATAATTTTTGATTGCTCCATGCTATATTATCTACTGTTTTGGACTATATTGGGCTTTATTTTCCACTTTTATATTATTTTTGGGACTAACCTATTAACCGGAGGCCCAGCCCAGAATTGCTATTTTTTGCCTATTTCAGTGTTTCGGATAAACAGAATATCAAACGGAGTCCAAACAGAATAAAATCTTCGGAAACGTGATTTTCTCGCCGAACGTGATCCAGGAGACTTGGACCCTACTGCAAGGGATCAAAGAGGTGGTCACGAGGGTGGGGAGTGCCCTCCTAGGGCGCGCCCCCTACCTCATGGGCCCCTTGGTGCTCCACCGACGTACTCCTTCCTCCTATATATACACACGTACCCCCAAACGATCAGAACAGGAGCCAAAACCCTAATTCCACCGCCGCAACTTTCTGTATCCACGACATCCCATCTTGGGGCCTGTTCCGGAGCTCCGCCGGAAGAGGGCCATCATCACGGAGGGCTTCTACATCATCCTAGCCCCTCCGATGAAGTGTGGGTAGTTTACCTCAGACCTTCGGGTCCATAGTAGCTAGATGGCTTCTTCTCTCTCTTTGAATCTCAATACAAAGTTCTCCCCCTCTCTTGTGGAGATCTATTCGATGTAATCTTCTTTTTGCAGTGTGTTTGTTGAGACCGATGAATTGTGGGTTTATGATCAAGTCTATCTATGAATAATATTTGAATCTTCTCTAAACTCTTTTATGCGTGATTGGTTATCTTTGCAAGTCTCTTCAAATTATCCGTTTGGTTTGGCCAACTAGATTGGTAGTTCTTGCCATGGGAGAAGTGCTTAGCTTTGGGTTCGATCTTGCGGTGTCCTTACCCAGTGACAGAAGGGGCAGCAAGGCACATATTGTATCGTTGCCATTGAGGATAACAAGATGGGGTTTATTTCATATTGCATGAATTTATCTCTCTACATCATGTCATCTTGCTTAAGGCGTTACTCTGTTTTTAACTTAATACTCTAGGTGCATGCTGGATAGCGGTCGATGAGTGGAGTAATAGTAGTAGATGCAGAATCATTTCGATCTACTTGTCATGGACGTGATGCCTATATACATGATCATGCCTAGATATTCTCATAATTATGCACAATTCTATCAACTGCTCAACAGTAATTTGTTCACCCACGTAGAATACTTATGCTCTTGAGAGAAGCCACTAGTGAAACCTATGGCCCCCGGGTCTATTCTCATCATATCAATCTCCATCACTTTTATATTGTTTTGCTATTTACTTTGATTTTACTTTTTACTTTGCATCTTTATATCAAAAATAACAAAAATATTCTATCTATCAGATCTCACTCTTGTAAGTGACTGTGAAGGGCTTGACAACCCCTAATCGCATTGGTTGCGAGTAGCTATCGCTTTGTGCAGGTACAAGGGACTTGAGCGTGGGCTCCTACTGGATTGATACCTTGGTTCTCAAAAACTGAGGGAAATAGTTACGCTACTCTGCAGCATCATCCCTTCCTCTTCGGGGAAAACCAACGCAAGCTCAAGACGTAGCATACCTACTATACCATGCTCCATTAAAAGAAACTATGTTAAAACTGCCTTATGTGATCTTGGAGTTGGTGTTAGTGTTATGCCTCTCTCTATATATTGTAGACTTGATTTGAATAAGTTGACACCTACTGAAATATCTTTGCAAATGGCTGATAAATCAACTGCTATACCTGTCGGTATTTGTGAGGATGTGCCTGTTGTAGTTGCAAACGTTACTATTTAAACGGACTTTGTTATTCTTGATATTCCTGAGGACGATATTATGTCTTTATTCTTGGAAGACCCTTTTTAAATACTGCAGGGGCTGTTATTGATTGCACTAAAGGCTATGTCACTTTTCATGTTAATGGCAATGAGCATACTGTGCACTTTCCGAGGAAACAACCTCAAGTTCATAGTATCAACTCTATTGGGAAAATTCCATCGATTATATTTGGAGGTTTTGAATTTCCTCTTCCTACTGTCAAGAAGAAATATGATATTCTTATTATTGGGGATGTGCATATCCCTGTTGAGGTAACATAGTGTTATTCGAAATTTCTCCGGTTCCATGCTATTCGGAATGAGTTCGTTAACAAGACTTGATCAACCTTATTAGTGGATTCCTTTTGATGATCATGAGATGGATGAAACTAGAAGGCACAACCTTCTGTACCCCACTTTTACTTTCTGTTATTCATATTAAATAAAATGAAAATAAATATTTTTTTGTCTGTTATCTGATTATCCGTGCAATATAAAAATACCTCGAAAATAAAAGTTCTCCAAATGCCTTGAAATTCAAATATGATTTTTTCTAGAATATTTGAGGATTGATGGAACTGAGAACACACCAGGGGGTCAACCACCTGCCCACAAGGGTGGAGGGCGCGCCCACCCCTCTAGGGTGCGCCCCCTGCCTCGTGGGCCCATGGTGGCCCTCCTCCACTTATTCCTGGACCCGCACACTTCATCTTCCTCCCACAAACACGAATATCCAGCTCAAGCACGAGTTCTAGCTCATCTTGCTGCCATTTTCGATCTCCTTGCCCAAAGCACCTCTCACAAAACTGCTTGGGGAGATTGTTCCTTGGTATCTGACTCCTCCATTGGTCCAATTAGTTTTTGTTCTAGTGCTTTATTCATTGCAAATTTGTGTTGCTTAGGTGACCCTGTTCTTGAGCCTGCATGTCAAATTTATATGGTCAAAAGTAGTTTTGATGCATGATATAGGCCCTAGGCACTTGTAGGAGTAGTTGCTATCAATATTATTGAGTTTGGTTTACTTTTATTTTGAAGTTACTAAAAAATTTCAGAATTTTTCAGAGGAAGAAATATGCTTAGGAAAATGTTCCAAGGTGGTTCTTCAAGGAAGCAAGGACCCAGGCTTGCAATGCGTGATGCTGATGAAGAGCCACCAAGAGACGCTCCAGTGCGTCCTTGTGAATGGCCTTCTGAGAACTTTATGGATCGAGCGGGAATTAAGGAAGAATTTAATCCATATTTGCGTAACGCCGATCTTGTGAGCTTCGAGGAAGAGAAGTGCAGCCAGTATCACTATCTCACCAGTACCTTTATGAGGAGGTTTGAATTTTTAACTTCACATAATTCTCCAACTGTCCTGTTTGATCTTTATGATAAATCTTATACCATGGACTTAGAGGACTTTACCACTGCTTGCAAACTTCCACAATGGGGTAGTATAAGGGATCCTCGCAAATCTGAATTTAGAGATTTTCTTGTTAGAATAACTCTGGGAGAATCTAGAGATATTACACAAGCTACCATAGGGAGCATTCACCTTCGTGCTATACATTATTTTACTCTCTTCATAGGTAGATGCATTAATGGTAAAGATGAGACATGTCACATGTGTGTCCCCGATCTTTGTTGGGGAACGTAGTAATTTCAAAAAAAAAATCCTACGCACACGCAAGATCATGGTGATGCATAGCAACGAGAGGGGAGAGTGTGATCTACGTACCCTTGTAGATCAACAACGGAAGCGTTTGGTTGATGTAGTCGTACGTCTCCACTGCCCGACCGATCAAGCACTGAAACTACGGCACCTCCGAGTTCTAGCACACGTTCAGCTCGATGACGATCCCCGGACTTCGATCCAGCAAAGTGTCGGGGAAGAGTTCCGTCAGCACGATGGCGTGGTGACGATCTTGATGTACTACTGTCGCAGGGCCTCGCCTAAGCACCGCTACAATATTATCGAGGACTATGGTGGCAGGGGGCGCCGCACACGGCTAAGAATATGATCACGTGGATCAACTTGTGTTCCTCTGGGGTGCCCCTGCCTCCGTATATAAAGGCTCAAGGGGGGGTGCGGCTGGCCTAGGAGAGGCGCGCCAGGAGGAGTCCTACTCCCTCCGGGAGTAGGATTCCCCCCCCCAATCCTAGTTGGAATAGGATTTGCGGAGGGGGGAAAAGAGGAAGGGTGGCCGGCCCCCTCTCCTTGTCCTATTCGGACCAAGGGAGGGGAGGGGCGTGTGGCCCATCTCCGGCTGCCTCTTCTCTTTTCCACTAAGGCCCACTAAGGCCCATATACCTCCCGGGGGGTTCCGGTAACCTCCCGGTACTCCGGTAAAATCCCGATTTCACCCGGAACACTTCCGATATCCAAACATAGGCTTCCAATATATCAATCTTTATGTCTCGACCATTTTGAGACTCCTCGTCATGTCCTTGATCACATCCGGGACTCCGAACAACCTTCGGTACATCAAAACGTATAAACTCATAATATAACTGTCATCGAAACCTTAAGCGTGCGGACCCTACGGGTTCGAGAACAATGTAGACATGACCGAGACACGTCTCCGGTCAATAACCAATAGCGGGACCTGGATGCCCATATTGGCTCCTACATATTCTACGAAGATCTTTTATCGGTCAGACCGCATAACAACATACGTTGTTCCCTTTGTCATCGGTATGTTATTTGCCCGAGATTCGATCATCGGTATCCAATACCTAGTTCAATCTCGTTACCGGCAAGTCTCTTTACTCGTTCCGTAATACATCATCCTGCAACTAACTCATTAGTTGCAATGCTTGCAAGGCTTGAGTGATGTGCATTACCGAGAGGGCCCTGAGATACCTCTCCGACTATCGGAGTGACAAATCCTAATCTCAAAATACGTCAACCCAACATGTACCTTTGAAGACACCTGTAGAGCACCTTTATAATCACCCAGTTACGTTGTGACGTTTGGTAGCACACAAAGTGTTCCTCCGACACACGGGAGTTACATAATCTCATAGTTATAGGAACATGTATAAGTCATGAAGAAAGCAATAGCAACATACTAAACGATCGGGTGCTAAGCTAATGGAATGGGTCATGTCAATCAGATCATTCAACTAATGATGTGATCCCGTTAATCAAATGACAACTCTTTTGTCCATGGTTAGGAAACATAACCATCTTTGATTAACGAGCTAGTCAAGTAGAGGCATACTAGTGACACTCTGTTTGTCTATGTATTCACACATGTATTATATTTCCGGTTAATACAATTCTAGCATGAATAATAAACATTTATCATGAAATAAGGAAATAAATAATAACTTTATTATTGCCTCTAGGGCATATTTCCTTCAGTCTCCCACTTGCACTAGAGTCAATAATCTAGATCACATCGCCATGTGATTTAACATCAATAGTTCACATCTTTATGTGATTGGTTCACATCTCCATGTGACTAACACCCAAAGGGTTTACTAGATTCAATAATCTAGTTCACATCGCTATGTGATTAAGACCCAAAAAGTGATCATGTTTTGCTTGTGAGAGAAGTTTAGTCAACGGGTCTGCCACATTCAGTTCCGCATGTATTTTGCAAATTTCTATGTCAACAATGCTCTGCATGGAGCTGCTCTAGCTAATTGCTCCCACTTTCAATATGTATCCAGATTGAGACTTAGAGTCATCTGGATCAGTGTCAAAACTTGCATCGACGTAACCCTTTACGACGAACCCTTTTTGTCACGTCCATAATTGAGAAACATATCCTTATTCCACTAAGGATAATTTTGACCGCTGTCCAGTGATCTACTCCTAGATCACTATTGTACTCCCTTGCCAAAATCAGTGTAGGGTATACAATAGATCTGGTACACAGCATGGCATACTTTATAGAACCTATGGCCAAGGCATAGGGAATGACTTTCATTCTCTTTCTATCTTCTGTTGTGGTCGTGTTTTGAGTCTTACTCAATTTCACACCTTGTAACACAGGCAAGAACTCTTTCTTTGACTGCTCCATTTTGAACTACTTCAAAATCTTGTCAAGGTATGTACTCATTGAAAAAACTTATCAAGCGTTTTGATCTATCTCTATAGATCTTGATGCTCAATATGTAAGTAGCTTCACCGAGGTCTTTCTTTGAAAAACTACTTTCAAATACTCCTTTATGCTTTGCAGAATAATTCTACATTATTTCCGATCAACAATATGTCATTCACATATACTTATCAGAAATGTTGTAGTGCTCCCATTCACTTTCTTGTAAATACAGGCTTCACCGCAAGTCTGTATAAAACTATATGCTTTGATCAACTTATCAAAGCGTGTATTCCAACTCCGAGATGCTTGCACCAGTCCATAGATGAATCGCTGGAGCTTGCATATTTTGTTAGCACCTTTAGGATTGACAAAACCTTCTGGTTGCATCATATACAACTCTTCTTTAATAAATCCATTAAGGAATGCAGTTTTGTTTATCCATTTGCCAGATTTCATAAAATGTGGCAATTGCTAACATGATTCGGACAGACTTAAGCACAGATACGAGTGAGAAACTCTCATCGTAGTCAACACCTTTAAACTTGTCAAAAAAAAATTTGCGACAATTCTAGCTTTGTAGATAGTAACACTACTATCAGCGTCCGTCTTCCTCTTGAAGATCCATTTATTTTCTATGGCTTGCCAATCATCGAGCAAGTCGACCAAAGTCTACACTTTGTTCTCATACATGGATCCCATCTCAGATTTCATGGCCTCAAGCCATTTATTGGAATCTGGGCTCATCATCGCTTCCTCATAGTTCGTAGGTTCGTCATGGTCAAGTAACATGACCTCCAAAATAGGATTACCGTACCACTCTGGTGCGGATCTCACTCTGATTTACCTACGAGATTTGGTAGTAACTTGATCTGAAGTTACATGATCATCATCATTGGCTTCCTCACTAATTGGTGTAGTAGTCACAGGAACATATTTCTGTGATGAACTATTTTCCAATAAGGGAGAAGGTACAATTACCTTATCAAGTTTTCTACTTTCCTCCCACTCACTTCTTTCGAGAGAAACTCCTTCTCTAGAAAGTATCCATTCTCAGCAATGAATGTCTTGCCTTCGGATCTGTGATAGAAGGTGTACCCAACAGTCTCCTTTGGGTATCCTATGAAGACATAATTTGGGTTTGAGCTTATTAGGATGAAACTTTTTCATATAAGCATCACAACCCCAAACTTTAAGAAACGACAACTTTGGTTTCTTGCCAAACCACAGTTCAGATTGTGTCGTCTCAACGGACTTAGATGGTGCCCTATTTAAAGTGAATGCAGTTGTCTCTAATGCATAACCCCAAAACGATAGTGGTAAATCGGTAAGAAACATCATAGATTGTACTATATCCAATAAAGTACGGTTATGGCGTTCGGACACACCATTATGTTGTGGTGTTTCAGGTGGCATGAGTTTGTGAAACTATTCCACATTGTTTTAATTGAAGACCAAACTCGTAACTCAAATATTCGTCTCCGCAATCAGATCGTGGAAACCTTATCTTCCTGTCACGATGATTTTCCACTTCACTCTGAAATTCTTTGAACTGTTCAAATGTTTCAGACTTATGTTTCATCAAGTAGATATCCCCATATCTGCTCAAATCATCTGTGAAGGTCAGAAAATAATGATACCTGCTGCAAGCCTTAATATTCATCGGACCACATACATCAGTATGTATGATTTCCAACAAATCTGTTGCTTGCTTCATTGTTCCGGAGAACGGCGTTTTAGTCATCTTGCCCATAAGGCATGGTTCGCAAGCATCAAGTGATTCATAATCAAGTGATTCCAAAAGCCCATCAGCATGGAGTTTCTTCATGCGCTTTACACCAATATGATCTAAACGGCAGTGCCACAACTAAGTTGCACTATCATTATTAACTTTGCATCTTTTGGTTTCAATATTATGAATATGTATATCACTACGATCGAGATCCAATGAACTTGTTTCATTGGGTGTATGACCATCGAAGGTTTTATTCATGTAAACAGAACAACAATTATTCTCTGACTTTAATGAATAACCGTATTGCAATAAACATGATCAAATCATATTCAAGCTCAACGCAAAAACCAAATAACACTTATTTAGGTTCAACACTAATCCCGAAAGTATAGGGAGTGTGCGATGATGATCATATCAATCTTGGAACCACTTCCAACTCTCATCGTCACTTCACCCTTAACTAGTCTCTGTTCATTCTGCAACTCCCGTTTCGAGTTACTACTCTTAGCAACTGAACCAGTATCAAATACCGAGGGGTTGCTATAAACACTAGTAAAGCACACATAAATAACATGTATATCCAATATACCTTTGTTCACTTTGCCATCCTTCTTATCCGCCAAATACTTGGGGTAGTTCCGCTTCCAGTGACCAGTCCCTTTGCAGCAAAAGCACTTAGTCTCAGGCTTAGGTCCAGACTTGGGCTTCTTCACTTGAGCAGCAACTCGCTTGCCGTTCTTCTTGAAGTTCCCCTTCTTCCCTTTGCCCTTTTCTTGAAACTAGTGGTCTTGTCAACCATCAACATTTGATGTTTTTCTTGATTTCTACCTTCGTCGATTTCAGCATCACGAAGAGCTTGGGAATCGTTTCCGTTATCCCTTGCATATTTTAGTTCATCACTAAGTTATACTAACTTGGTGATGGTGACTAGAGAATTCTGTCAATCACTATCTTATCTGGAAGATTAACTCCCACTTGATTCAAGCGATTGTAGTACTCAGACAATCTGAGCACATGCTCACTAGTTGAGTGATTCTCCTCCATGTTTTAGCTATAGAACTTGTTGGAGACTTCATATCTCTCAACTCGGGTATTTTCTTGAAATATTAACTTCAACTCCTGGAACATCTCATATGCTCCATGACGTTCAAAACGTCTTTGAAGTCCCGATTCTAAGCCATTAAGCATGGTGCACTAAACTATCAAGTAGTCATCATATTGAGCTAGCCAAACGTTCATAACGTCTGCATCTGCTCCTGCAATAGGTCCGTCACCTAGCGGTGCATCAAGGACATAATTCTTCTGTGCAGCAATGAGGATAAACCTCAGATCACGGATCCAATCCGCATCATTGCTACTAACATCTTTCAACACAATTTTCTCTAGGAACATATCAAAATAAACACAGGGAAGCAACAACGCGAGCTATTGATCCACAACATGATTTGCAAAATACTACCAGGACTAAGTTCATGATAAATTAAAGTTCAATTAATCATATTACTTAAGAACTCCCACTTAGATAGACATCCCTCTAATCTTCTAAGTGATCACGTGATCCAAATCAACTAAACCATAACCGATCATCATGTGAAATGGAGTAGTTTTCAATGGTGAACATCACTATGTTGATCGTATCTACTATATGACTCACGCTCGATCTTTCGATCTCAGTGTTCCGAGGCCATATCTGCATATGCTAGGCTCGTCAAGTTTAACCTGAGTATTCTGCGTGTGCAAAACTGTCTTGCACCCGTTGTAGATGGATGTAGAGCTTATCACACCCGATCATCACGTGGTGTCTGGGCACGACGAACTTTGGCAACGGTGCATACTCAGGGAGAACACTTTTATCTTGATAATTTAGTGAGAGATCATCTTATAATGCTACCGTCAATCAAAGCAAGATAAGATGCACAAAAGATAAACATCACATGCAATCAATATAAGTGATATGATATGGCCATCATCATCTTGTGCTTGTGATCTCCATCTCCGAAGCACCTGTCATGATCACCATCGTCACCGGCGCGACACCTTGATCTCCATCGTAGCATCGTTGTCGTCTCGCCAATCTTATGCTTCCACGACTATCGCTACCGCTTAGTGATAAAGTAAAGCATTACAGCACGATTGCATTGCATACAATAAAGCGACAACCATATGGCTCCTGCCAGTTGCTGATAACTCGGTTACAAAACATGATCATCTCATACAATAAAATTTAGCATCATGTCTTGACCATATCACATCACAACATGCCCTGCAAAAACAAGTTAGATGTCCTCTACTTTGTTGTTGCAAGTTTTACATGGCTGCTACGGGCTTAAGAAAGAACCAATCTTACCTACGCATCAAAACCACAACGATAGTTTGTCAAGTTGGTGCTGTTTTAACCTTCGCAAGGACCGGGCGTAGCCACACTCGGTTCAACTAAAGTTGGAGAAACTGACACCCGCCAGCCACCTGTGTGCAAAGCACGGCGGTAGAACCAGTCTCGCGTAAGCGTACGCGTAATGTCGGTCCAGACCGCTTCATCCAACAATACCGCCGAACCAAAGTATGACATGCTGGTAAGCAGTATGACCTATATCGCCCACAACTCACTTGTGTTCTACTCGTGCATATAACATCAACACATAAAACCTAGGCTCTGATACCACTGTTGGGGAACGTAGTAATTTCAAAAAAATTCCTACGCACACGCAAGATCATGGTGATGCATAGCAACAAGAGGGGAGAGTGTGATCTACGTACCCTTGTAGATCGACAACGGAAGCGTTTGGTTGATTTAGTCGTACGTCTCCACGGCCCGACCGATCAAGCACTGAAACTACGGCACCTCCGAGTTCTAGCACACGTTCAGCTTGATGACGATCCCCGGACTCCGATCCAGCAAAGTGTCGGGGAAGAGTTCCGTCAGCACGACGGCGTGGTGACGATCTTGATGTACTACTGTCGCAGGGCTTTGCCTAAGCACCGCTACAATATTATCGAGGACTATGGTGGCAGGGGGCGCCGCACACGGCTAAGAATATGATCACGTGGATCAACTTGTGTTCCTCTGGGGTGCCCCTGCCTCCGTATATAAAGGCTCAAGGGGGGGTGCGGCCAGCCTAGGAGAGGCGCGCCAGGAGGAGTCCTACTCCCTCCGGGAGTAGGATTCCCCCCCCCCCAATCCTAGTTGGAATAGGATTCGCGGAGGGGGGAAAAGAGGAAGGGGGCCGGCCCCCTCTCCTTGTCCTATTCAGACCAAGGGAGGGGAGGGGCGCGTGGCCCATCTCCGGCTGCCTCTTCTCTTTTCCACTAAGGCCCACTAAGGCCCATATACCTCCCGGGGGGTTCCGGTAACCTCCCAATACTCCGGTAAAATCCCGATTTCACCCGGAACACTTCCGATATCCAAACATAGGCTTCCAATATATCAATCTTTATGTCTCGACCATTTTGAGACTCCTCGTCATGTCCTTGATCACATCCCGGACTCCGAACAACCTTCGGTACATCAAAACGTATAAACTCATAATATAACTGTCATCGAAACCTTAAGCGTGCGGACCCTACGGGTTCGAGAACAATGTAGACATGACCGAGACACGTCTCTGGTCAATAACCAATAGCGGGACCTGGATGCCCATATTGGCTCCTACATATTCTACGAAGATCTTTTATCGGTCAGACCGCATAACAACATAGGTTGTTCCCTTTGTCATCGGTATGTTACTTGCCCGAGATTCAATCATCGGTATCCAATACCTAGTTCAATCTCGTTACCGGCAAGTCTCTTTACTCGTTCCATAATACATCATCCCGCAACTAACTCATTAGTTGCAATGCTTGCAAGGCTTGAGTGATGTACATTACCGAGAGGGCCCTGAGATACCTCTCCGACTATCGGAGTGACAAATCCTAATCTCGAAATACGTCAACCCAACATGTACCTTTGGAGACACCTGTAGAGCACCTTTATAATCACCCAGTTACGTTGTGACGTTAGGTAGCACACAAAGTGTTCCTCCGGCACACGGGAGTTACATAATCTCATAGTTATAGGAACATGTATAAGTCATGAAGAAAGCAATAGCAACATACTAAACGATCGGGTGCTAAGCTAATGGAATGGCTCATGTCAATCAGATCATTCAACTAATGATGTGATCCCGTTAATCAAATGACAACTCTTTTGTCCACGGTTAGGAAACATACCATCTTTGATTAACGAGCTAGTCAAGTAGAGGCATACTAGTGACACTCTGTTTGTCTATGTATTCACACATGTATTATGTTTCCGGTTAATACAATTCTAGCATGAATAATAAACATTTATCATGAAATAAGGAAATAAATAATAACCTTATTATTGCCTCTAGGGCATATTTCCTTCAATCTTAGTATTCTTAGGAGTGCTGTGTTAGGAGACAAATCATATAATTTGGGAGCCATTGTTGCACATAGGTTGCATCTTAATAGACTTATTGGAGATTTCTTTGGTGGAATTTATGCAACCCGCATAGCTAATTTTCTTGGTATAGCCATACGTGAAGATGATATTGAATTACCTCCTGCTTATCTAGATTTTAATGCTATGGTTCACCACCAGTTTGTCGAGAGGAACGAATCACCTCTCCAGTATCGACTAATCTTTGACAGACACCGTGTTGTCCGTATTACTCTCCCTGCTCATGCCTTCTTTGATTATCAGGCAAGAGGAGGATATACTATTACCAGAGAGGAGGCAGATGAGTACGAGAGGAGAGAGGAGGCTGCTCGTCGCCACGCTGTAGCTCAGCAGGCGATAGCCACTGCATCGCAGTACGACCCCAACTACTATTATGGTTATCTGACAGGCCAGCCCTGGCCATAGACGAACTTAGACCAAAAGCCTAAGCTTGGGGGAGTACGTATTTCCCACCGACATTACATTTATGTTCACACATTCATTGCTAGATGTCGCTGCTCATACTTTTTCATTGTATCATCCATGCTAGTTTACTTTTCTTTTTATGCTTTCTTCTTGTGTGTTTAATAAACCTTAAGAAAAACCAAAAAAATTAGGTGTAGCTTTTAATTAATTTACCTTCCATGCTTGTAGTGGTAATTAAAAAGAAAACCCCAAAAAAATATTTCCTGTTCTTCTTTTGCTTGTTGGGAGCTTTCCCGTGTAAATAGTTTTATTTCTTTTCTTTTCTTTAGGGGTCGATAGGAGAAGACCATAATTAAATTGTTGAAGTGGCTCTTATATGCATTACTAGTCACATGCCTGTGCGTTGCTACGGAAGCAAAAACAAGCATAGAGGAAGAATTATTCTTGTAAGATGAAACACGTGTGGATTTGAATGTTCACTTAGGTTTGTTGCCTTTTGACTTTGACAGTTTTAATATTCATTCTTTGTAGAGAAAATTAATAAAAACTTTAGGGGGCCTTACGACACTTTATCTGTTCTTTTGTTGTGCAATACGAAATCACAGTTTTTAGGCTAACAAGTTGACGCTTGTCTGTGTTCAAACAAAAAAAGATGAGGCTCTTAAGTGTTCAAAGAAAAAAATTGAGACTTGTCTTACACTAAAATTGGCAGCTTGGGCCTATATGTCTTGTCCGACGTTGCCAATCAACGCATGCGCCTGCTCCTCTCCCACACAAATTGAGCCCGCACCGGATTGTTCGCTCAACACCTCCATAGCATATCTGTTACCGGACTTGAAGGCAAGTAGACGACCATGGTAGGCTTGACCGCTTGAGGCATCAGTGGTGAGTGCGGAGGTATGAGGGAGATGGGTGCTTGCTCTGGCCTCCTTGCTATTGTACTTTCCTCCAGCCAATTCAGTGGTCTTCACTAAAGCCTCCCCCAGGACTTATTTCTCTGCAGAGACATATACTGAGAGAAATTAGTGTGATTTCTTTGAAACAAACTAACACAATAATAGACACAATGGCCTCACCTTGCTTGTCAGTGACCCCACTGCGAAAATGCCTTCTATATCCTGAAATCCACGGGAAAAAATCATAATCAGAGACATGTTAGAATGAGATTATCTCGCGAAATATGCACCTAATCGCGAAAGCTTGGAACCGGAGCCGTCCGAAATGAGTAGCTCGCCACCGGCAAACATCCTCTGCGGCCTACTCATGGAGGTCCTACCGCTGCTAGCCTCCATGGGCAGCACAAAAAAAGTCCATGTCCTTGGGAGGTTGAGAACCAGAGACAACGCAAAAGGGAATCAACGCCATCAGAGAAAACAAAGCAACTTATAGCTCAGTTCATCTTCCTTTACCGAGGCACGCCCATCTTTGCATGTAAGTCCCGCTGTAGAAGACGGGAACCAGGGGCGGGTTCCTGTGCATCAGCCGGGGGTAGACGTCGTGCTCCCCTTCCCCTGTCCTTGAAGCTGCCACCAGCGCCAGCCTACGCCGGAGACCCGGAGTGGAGCAGTAGCTCCAACCATTCGCCCACTACAGTTTGCAGCTGCCAGTCATCCGCGGTGACCGGACCTGGAAATCCCTCTCCACAAAATCCCAACTCCTGTACAAGCCCTTCACCGACCAAACCTCGCCGGATGCCCAAACTAGAGAGAGACCAACCTCCCTAACCCCGTAGCGCCGCCGGAGAGAGCACCGCCACAATGGGAAAGGAGCCGGAGAAACCATATTCCACTGCATCGATGTCGCCCCTGCTTGTCCGCAAATGCCATAATCGAGTCCTAAAACACCATTATCTACAATGCAGCGCGACCGTCCGCGATCTTGCCCACCTCCCAGAGCCCGCCGGTGGCCCGCCGGGAAACCCCCTCTCATGTCGCCTCTCTGTTCGTGTTTTCTCACTATATAGTCGGGAGAGACCCTTTTGTAGTGGCGTTGATCTTTAAGGGGGTACTCGAAGCTTCTGTTTCTTTCGCGAGAGAAGCACAAACAAATAGTCCGTCCTACATACGGGGCTCGGGAACAGCTTGAGTTGATCTCAGCCTTGCGTTTTGGATCAGACCATACACATGCAACAAAGGCAGGCACACCATCACCACCAACTCGCATTTTTATAGAAGTAGAGATTGTTGATCTGACAAAAGAGCCCATATTGCCTTGTCTTCTCCTGTTTATTGAATGCTTGCAGATTCCAGCTTAGTCCAATGCACGTGCACTATTATTATTATTCACATCATTCGACGTGCAAGTGAAAGGCAATTATGATGATATATGATGGACTGGCTGAGACGAGAAAAGCTGGTATGAACTCGACCTCTTTTGTTTTTGTAAATATGATTAGTTCATCGTTCCTGATTCAGCCTATTATGAATAAACATGTTTGCAATGACAATTAGAGATCATAGTTTTTATGCCATGCTTGATTAGCTATGAATTATAATGGTTTGCCTTGCATGCCAACATGCTATTAAAATGGTTATGATATGGTATGATAGGGTGGTATCCTCCTCTGAATGATTTGAGTGACTTGACTTGGCACATGTTCACGCATGTAGTTGAAACAAATTCAACATAGCCTTCACGGTATTTATGTTCATGGTGGATTATATCCTACTCATGCTTGCATTTGGTGTTGATTAATTTTAATGCGTGTTCATGACTGTTGTCGCGCTCTAGCTGGTCGCTTCCCAGTCTTTTGCTAGCCTTCACCTGTACTAAGCGGGAATACTGCCTGTGCATCCAAACTCCTTAAACCCCAAAGTTATTCCACATGAGTCCACTATACCTACCTATATGCGGTATCTACCTGCCGTTCCAAGTAAATTTGTATGTGCCAAACTCTAAACCATCAAATAAATATCATGTTTTGTATGCTCGAATAGCTCATGTATCAACTAGGGTTGTCCGTATCTTCCATGTTAGGTGGGTTATTCTCAAGAGGAGTGGACTCCGCTCCTCACTCACGAGATAAATGGCTGGTCACCGGGATGCCCAGTCCCATGCTTTATGCAAACTAAATCAAAATAATTGCAAACAAAACTCCCCCTAGGACTCTTGTTAGTTGGAGGCACTCGTTGTTTCGAGCAAGCCATGGATTGATGCTTGTTGGTGGAAGGGGGAGTATAAACTTTACCATTCTGTTTGGGAACCGCCTATAATGTGTGTAGCATGGAAGATATCGCCATCTCTTGGTTGTTATGTTGACAATGAAAGTATACCGCTCAAAATATTATTCACCTCTGTTTCAAAACCGAGATCGGGCACCTCTACAAATCCTTGCTTCCCTCTACGAAGGGCTATCTATTTACTTTTATGCTGAGTCATCATCCTCTTATTAAAAAGCACCAGTTGCAGAGCACCGCTGTCATTTGCATTCATTATTGTTAGTTTACATTGAGTATGACTTGACTGGATCTCTTTTACCATGAATTACAATGTCTAGTCAGTCCTTGGTCTTTAAAGGTGCTCTGCATTTATGTTTTGCAGTCTCAGAAAGGGCTAGCGAGATACCACCTTGTTATATCATATGATGATTGTTTTGAGAAAGTGTTGTCATCCGAGATTTATTATTATGCCTTGCTAGTTGATTATGCCATTGATATGAGTAAAATTGAGACTTATGCGTTATTGTGAATGTGGTTAGTTATAATATTTGCTAAAAACTTGAATGCTGGCTTTACATATTTACAACAACAAGAGCAAACAGAGTTTGTAAAAGTTTTTCTTTATCACTTTCAGTTTATCAACTGAATTGCTTGAGGACAAGCAAAGGTTTAAGCTTGGGGGTGTTGATACGTCTCCAACGTATCTACTTTTCCAAATACTTTTGCCCTTGTTTTGGACTCTAACTTGCATGATTTGAATGAAACTAACCCGGACTGACGCTGTTTTCAGCAGAATTACCATGGTGTTATTTATATGCAGGAGCAAACGTTCTCGGAATGACCTGAAACTTCACGGAGCCACTTTTCAGAAAATAAGAAAAATACCTGCAAAAGATGAAGGCCATGGGGCCCACCACCTTGCCACGAGGGTGAGGGGCGCGCCCCCTCGTGGGCCCCTGTTGCCTCTCCAACTCCAACTCCACCTCCATATATTGAGTTTTGGGGAGAAAAAAATCAGAGAGAAGAAATCATCGCGTTTTACGATACGGAGCCGCCGTCAAGCCCTAAAACCTCTCGGGAGGGCTGATCTAGAGTCCGTTCGGGGCTCCGGAGAGGGGAATCCGTCACCATCGTCATCATCAACCATCCTCCATCACCAATTTCATGATGCTCACCGCCGTGCGTGAGTAATTCCATCGTAGGCTTGCTGGACGGTGATGGGTTGGATGGGATCTATCATGTAATCGAGTTAGTTTTGTTAGGGTTTGATCCCTAGTGTCCACTATGTTCTGAGATTGATGTTGCTATGACTTTGCTATGCTTAATGCTTGTCACTATGGCCCGAGTGCCATGATTTCAGATATGAACCTATTATGTTTTCATCAATATATGAGTGTTCTTGATCCTATCTTGCAAGTCTATAGTCACCTATTATGTGTTATGATCCATTAACCCCGAAGTGACAATAATCAGGATACTTACCAGTGATGACCATAGTTTGAGGAGTTCATGTATTCACTATGTGTTAATGCTTTGTTCCGGTTCTCTATTAAAAGGAGGCCTTAATATCCCTTAGTTTCCGTAAGGACCCAGCTGCCACGGGAGGGTAGGACAAAAGATGTCATGCAAGTTCTTTTCCATAAGCATGTATGACTATATTCGGAATACATGCCTACATTATATCAATGAACTGGAGCTAGTTCTGTGTCACCCTAGGTTATGACTGTTATATGATGAACCGCATCCGGCATAATTCTCCATCACTGATCCATTGCCTACGAGCTTTCCATATATTGTTCTTCGTTTATTTACTTTTCCGTTGATATTGCTATCATCACTACAAAATATACCAAAAACATTACTTTTACTACTGTTGCCTTTTGCTACCATTATCACTACTATCATATTACTTTGCTACTAAACACTTTGCTGCAGATATTAAGTTTCCAGGTGTGGTTGAATTGACAACTCAGCTGCTAATACTTGAGAATATTTTTTGGCTCCCCTTGTGTCGAATCAATAAATTTGGGTTGAATATTTTACCCTCAAAAACTGTTGCGATCCCCTATACTTGTGGGTTATCAGACCTATCTGTGCCACCGGACTCCGGTCCTGTCCGGATGTCCGACCTCTACAGTGCACTTAAGTGACTCAGACGGTTACTTTTCCACTTCGGGATAAGGTTGACCATTCACTTTGAGCTTGCTAAGAATACATTTCACTCTCTCTCTCTCACTCCTCCACACCAAATCTTAGATCCCCAAGGGATTTGAGAGCATTTGAGAGAAGTTGTCTGATCAAGTGATAGATCCACTCTTTCCCCTTCTTTGCACCAAAGGAATTCGTGATTTGAGCAAGTCTTGAGCTTTTCCCATCGTTCTTGTTACTCTTGGAGGTTGGAGACTCCTAGGTGGTAGGAGTCTTTCGGAGAGGAATCGACCATTGTGGTTACCCCCGAAATGGTTTGTGAGGGTTTGGAGACCACCCCAAGGTCTACCACTAGTGGTTGAGAAACGCCTCCGTAGTGTTGTCTCAAAGGGAGAATAGGGCGAGCCTTCGTGGCATTGGTGTGCCTTCGTGGTAACATCCACCTCTCTAACGGTGACGTAGCTTCCTCCAAGGAAGTGAACATCGGAATACACCCTTGTCTCCCGGAGTTGCGGTTATTCCTAACCCTAACTCTTTGCTTGTGGTTACTTGTCTCTTAGCATTTACTTATATCATATTGTGCTTGCCTACTTACATACTTGTGTTACTTGTTTATCTTGCTTAGCTCTTAGCGTCACACTTGCAAATTTTAGGCTCACTTTCATATTCCGCATTATTGCCTAAAATTGCTAAGTAACAATTAAAATTTGCAATTGTACCTATTCACCCCCCGTCCATCTCGATCCTTTCAGATGCAGCAAAGCGCAACCAGGGTTCCAGCTCGGTGCGGTGATTGCTGTAGCTTGTCGTGACCATGGATCCAAATGTTGTGGTGACCATTGTAGCTCTGCACAGCCACAAACTTCTTCGTGAACGATTGTAGCAAAAACTGGCACTGGTTCCAGCAAACCAAAAAAATGGTGGTAGCAAAAATTACAAATTGAACAATGTTCCAACAAATAAAAAATGCCGGTGGTAGCAAAAAATGAAGCTCGCTCCAGCAAACCAAAATGCCGGTGGTAGCAAAAAGGCAAAATCGGGCGCTGGTTCTAGGAAACCCAAAGCACCGGCGGTAGCAAAAAACGGTGATGCTTCGAGCAGAAAAATAAACGGTTGTAGCAAAAAAATGCAAAACTAGCTGGTGGTTGCTGCTTTCCCCGACAGTGGTTGTAGCTTTCAGCGCCGCGGTTCCAGCTCCGTGCAGAGGTGGTTGCAACTTTCTGCATCGATGGTCACCGTGGCCGGCTTCGGAGAGTTGTAGTAGTGGTGACACCAGTTGTAGCAGGGGCTACACCGGTTGCAGCATCGCGCTAACTGTTTGTAGCATCGCTCGAGCCGATGCCCGATGGTCTCAGGATGTTGTGCCGCTCGGAGCAGCTCTCATGGTTAGGGACGGCTCATAGCAGCGCCCCCATGGCTTCGACCTCGTAGCAGCATGCTTCACCTTGCGACCTCACTGCACCGCGCCGCCGCTTCCAATGCAGCACACCTGAGCGGGATGGGGAGGTGGGGGACGGTGGACTGAGAAGAGATGGTGGTGGGAGCCGGGGAGAAGCTCGGATGAGGAAAACGATGGTGGTGAATTTGATGGGTGGGCGACAGGATAAGGATGCCTGGTAGCAACTGGATAAGGAAAGAGAGGGACACGTTCGTGGCTCCGTGCGAAGAAAGGAAAGAGTGGGTCCACAGCTAGCACGAGGCAACAAGAGTGGAAGGAAGCCGGCCCAATTTCTAGCCGGTCGCCCGGCGTTAAACATTTCCCTTTACAATTAGATAGGAAGTCCCAGGTTCGAATCGCAGCACTGGAGGTCTCTTTTCTCTTTTTTGGAAAAACAGAAGAAAAACAAGTTAGATGGGCCGGCCCAGCAAGGATAGGGGGTGTGCGCCCGTTTGCAGATAGTACTGTAACGAGCGCAGAGGGCGCCGAATAGGATTTAGCCATCTACATATACTCTTGCCTCAAAAAAATATACTCTTGCCTAAAAAAACACGGCGGCGGCGGCTGAACTTGTATCTTTTCCCCTTTCTGTACACCTTCCTCCTCAAGACTCCCTCCAATCGCTACTGAGAAGAATTCCTCTGTAAGCTTGTGAGACAGTGAGTTGGTCCCTAACACTGTCACGGCAACACGCACTGACGTACGCACCCATCTGTATAACTAACTTGGCATTCTCGCCGATCCCTACGCCACGCCAAACAAGAGCGTTGTGCTGTATTCGCCAACGAGGGCGGCAAGGGGAGCGCCGGCCGGCCGGCCGGCCGAGTAGTTTACTCGATCGTGGTTCCGTCCAAACGCCAAAACTAGACGACAAATCAAGCCATGTCCATCAGCCCCCGGCCTCCCCGACGCTACCAACTGGAGTAGCAGCCGTTTCTATCTGTCACTATATAGCACACCTGCCCTTGTTGCCTCAACACATTTCTCCTAACTTGGTAGTTACTACCCAAAACCCTAGAAGCTCCGAACAAACACCGACTCGTAACTTTTGAAAGCAGAATATGGAGGGAGGGGACTTCCACAAGAGCGGCTCGCCAGAGGATACCGGCGGGTCAAGGCGGGCGCCGGCATACTACGAGTGCAGTTTCTGCAAGAGGGGGTTCACCAACGCGCAGGCGCTCGGCGGGCACATGAACATCCACCGCAAGGACCGCGGTGGCAGCGGAGGCAAGTCTCGTGGGGCTGCGCCGCCGGCTGCCGGCCAGCAAGACGGTGCCGGTGGGAATCAGGCTCACTTGGGGCTTACCTTGGGAAGGGATGGGGACAGCAGGGAGGACGTGGACTTGGAGCTCCGGCTTGGCCACTACCCTTACAACTAGCAAGCCGGCCGGCCGGCCATATAGATCATTAATGTTTGTTAACTGCTTGGAGGATTAATTAGCTATATGGTACTCGCCAGTACTGATTTGGTAGGTCATTTCGTACTTTCTTTGCTGTTTTATTTGATTTCGAATTTGGTTAATTTGTTGTAGTTTGCCACTAGGTATACGAATGAAAGTAATGGATCAGAGTATATGACCAATAATCGAGGACGCTGATGTGTGATTTTTCGTGTAAATATGCACCTCGAATGGGGCCATCGATGAGTGATGTTGTATATATAGACTTACTTATTTTTTGTGAATCACATAAGAAGTAGGAGGTGGACGAATGGCTCTCGCAGGTGCAGCACCCTGATACCTCCGAGGAAAACCCTAGATCAATTCATCGCATGATGGCGGCATTAATGCGTCGTTACCCCCTTGGGGGCGGCATTCTTGGAGATGCACTCGGATTCGAGGGACCAGCGGATGGCTTCTTCGATGAAGCGGTGTCTCTTTCTACATATTCATGGTGACGGCTCTTGGCGGCATGGAGCAGCGGAGGCTTGACGTCAGATGTGTGGTGATGGACACGTGCAAGTGGTCGACACTGTCTGGCGTCGTGGTGGCGTCGGCGGCAGCTAGATCGGGCAAGGTTGATGCAGCAGTATAGCTCTGAAGATGGATTGCTAGCAAGTGGCTGTGGTGGCCTTATACCCGGTGTTAGAATAAATCCAAGGCATACTGTTGATCATCCGAGGACCAAGCAATCACACGAGCACAACACCGAGATTTGTTAACGAGGTTCACCGATATGACTACATCCCCGGGGCCTGACTATGTGTGCTCCTCCCCATGACACCGCTACAATACCGCACCAGGTCGCCCTGGACGCCGGCACATGCCGCCAGCTTCCCCTGCGTTCCTGTGCTATTATGTTGGCATAGGTTACATCGTGTGTCTACCCCCGCTATATATGAGAGGCCTAAGATACAAGTGTCCTACTAGGACATGACTCCACATCCTATATAAACACAATACAACTACAAATCCAACTGTAACCTACCTTGTACAATAATATTCGACACAACTCTAACACCCGGCAAGCGTCCTGATTGAGAAGCACGCCGGACTGGTGGGTTCCCATACCCGGCAGGCGTCCTGGTTGGGATCTCAGGTCTTACATGTTAGGTCTGGCTGCGATGTCTGTTTGGTATTAGGCCCAGGCTATCAGCGCCCCTTCATCAATTGGATAGGTGTAGCGACAGTTGTTGCTTGGACAGTGACTTTAGCCTTACTGTTGTATGATTTTATAAGGTCTTGTGAGAATAATTAATACAGTGGCCGCATGCATTGCCCAGATGCAAAGGCCGGGGGTCATCCTCCTTTTCTAAAAAAACTGCGTTAGTGAGTTCCTGCATTAAGATGCATGCCTGCATTTAAAGCTTAATGAATTTGTCGGTTACGGGTACATATCCAATACACAATGATACACGGTGGTCTACTCTTCTGTGCACACAGAGTCAATATTCTCAATTAATGTCATCTGCATTTGCATGCAAAAAGGTGCATTTGTCAGTTATAAATGTTGCAATTAATATGACATTAGTGTTGGATGGAGATGACGCATTTCAATTTTCATTCCAAAGAAGAACACATTACTCCCTCCGTCCACGAATAAGTGTACATCTAGTTTTTGTCTTAAGTCAAAGTTTTAAAACTTTGACCAATTTTCTAAAAAAAGTAAAAGCATTTATGACACTAAATTAGTATCACTAGATCCGCTTTGAAATGTACTTTGACAATATACCAATTTGATGTCATATATGTTACTACTATATTCTATAAAGTTAGTCAAAATTCTAAAACTTTGACTTAGAACAAAACTAGATGTACACTTATTCATGGATGGAGGGAGTAGGTGAGAAGCCGGTACTAGTACTAGTTGATGGTATCACAAACACGAGTTAGACTCCTTCGAGCGGGGTTTTGTCCCAGATAAACCAAATACATAAGTTCTAAACCATGTTATCTATTTCTAATGCATATCCACCCAAGTATTGTATTATTCTTTTAGGTTAAACCCTGTTATCTCTTTCTAAGGCATATCGTTTCAAGTACTATTCTTTTAGATTACTATGATCTCTTATGGGGCATGTAGGCTGTTTAGTGTTAATTCATAATTGATAGAAGGATTTAATGCTAAACTGCTAATGGGTGATGGATGAAAGATGAGTTTATACCTATCTCCCCCCCCCCTCCCCCCACACACACACCCCACCGACACTGGAAGGTAGCAGATCTTGCGAAATGGCCAAACACTCCATGTCCATTTTAACAGGACCAACAGGAAGCTGTCTCATGAATCTTACTTGGGGCTTTGTTTGGAATTGGAGCCAACTCGAGAGTTCCTTCTCTTGGCCAGCCAAATACTCTGCATTTTCGTATCTAGTAAGGCCTATGGAGGGGGAAGTGATTTCGTCCTTAGAGTCACGCATATGAGAACACAATTCTCAATATCCAGGAAGATACCATTATCTCCATTTTTTCATAGAAAAAGAGCGGGAACTACATTGGCGCCCTGACTAAATGGTATAGACAAAATGTCGGCAAGCTAATGAAGAAGGACGATATTGCAATTAAGGTGCATGCAAGGATGTTCCATTCTCTCTCATATATATGTCTTAAGTATAAAAAGTTCGCATTTTAATTTTCTTAGTGATTTATATGCTTCATATCCTTACACTTGAATTCTGTTTTTTTATAATTATTTGAAATCATGGTAAAAAGGCCTTTCAAACAAGGGTGATATCGGATATATTTAAAACTCATTCATATTTAGTAAGATTGAAACAAAATTCGCAAGTGATAACAACTATTAAAAATGATTTTATATTATTCCAAAAATGATTTATGTGGTGTGAAAATAACTAAAATATATATTAATATTTTTCTAAAATAGAGTTAAATAACTGAAATATGTATTCAGTTACATTTAAAATAATGTAATGTTTATTAAACTGACTTCAAATATGACCGAAACACAAATTAAACTACTTCAAATATATCAAAAAACTTAAAACAAATTTTTATTTCAAAGATAATACTCGTAAAAAATTGGAAAAGCAATAATAGAATGCATGTGAATTAATGGGAGTGAGAGCACGGGAGAGGCCTACATGCAAGTGTCGTTTCTTGTTGTCCCACCCACTTGCGCCAAGACTCTCCGAAAGTTGGCATGAGCAGGCTGCAGCGGCCGTCACTCCATGGGCCGACCACCTGCATGCCAGGCCTAACCAACATAATGTACTTTTGTGGGCTTCTGGTGCAGTGTGCGATCGCTGCAGGCCTGCAGCAGAAGGAAGCATGAGACGCAGGATCCGTTGGTTTAGTCCCACCTCGCCTGGGAAAGAGGATAAGGGATGGGACTCAGCTACATAAGACTGTGGGGTGCGGAGCTGTAAAACTCACACAGCTGCGTGGTGAGCACAAAGCGAACTATTCTTTCGCCTTTTACTAAAGAATACCGTGTGCATGTCACATTAAGCAGCATACACTAATTTTTAAAGGGTGTTTTCTCCTTGTGAGAAGGCCCCACCAATACAGAATTTAAAAGATTTGTGACTTATTTTCAGACAAATGCTTGTCAAAAGGTGTATTTTCTCCCATTGAGATGGCCCTAACAATGCTGAATTTAATTGTGGTACCTAATTCAGGCAATTGCCTGAATCACTAGGTGCATGTTAGGTACCTAATTCAGACAAATGCTTGTAAGCGACTAGCGCTCCATGCCATTTGAAAATGATACCAGTAGGTACAGTTTCAAACAAACAGTACATCTCCTGCTGGCTGCTGCAACCAGGTAAGCAGTACTCTTTCCGTTTGAGACGTTGTCTTTTAACTCGTTTTTCAGATAACTAAATTAAGGAAAATCATATACTGGAAGATGTTTGTGTATGATACACACGAAGCTGCAAATGTCACAACAAATATAACTATTTGGTCCCTATGAGAGAAGACAAAAGGATCTTGCATTATGATCTTGGAGTGTCTTTTCTTGCACAGCTAATTCTACTTCTCGTCGCCAAGATTTAGGCACACGAGTCTTGCTGTCATTTGCTCCAGTGTTTGTTTCTTGGTCTTTGCCAAAATATATCCGAACATCGGTTTAGGTTCAACCACCTCGAATAGTTTCATAGAGACAGTATATGATCTACCAACTGATCGACTGCCAGCTGGGTAGACCCAGCGTTCTTCAGAGACTCCATTGATTTGGTCTTAAGCTCCTTTGCCCTTTTCCTCATCGCTGCGCCGTCTCCCAGTTCCATCAACCTCACAACGGCGTGATCAACCTTGCCCCCATTCTTGCTTACCCATCAGTACAATTTCCGGTTGTTTGTGTGCCGGAGCTCAAATTAGCTCGGAGGAACAGTAAAATCCAAAAAGAAGATTTTTTTTTTGGTGCAAAAATTGACAAATGTTTTGAGTGCTCATAAAATTTCACCATGAAATGGCACTCATGGAAGTCGTGCAAAAAAATTTGATGCTTCAAAAGTGTTATTCTTGAAAGTATTTGGGAGTGTTGATATTGATTATTTTGCTCCAAATTCCATGAATGTCACTTTATGATGAAAGTTTGCAAGCACTGAAAACATTTGCCAAAGTTCGGCACAAAAAAAAAACCAACTTTTATCATTTTTTTTAATTTTACTATCCATCGCGAGCTCAAATGAGCTCGCGAGGAGAGGATGACTTTTGAGCTTGAAGTCTCTAGACTGGCATTAGAAGATTCTTTACAAGATTGGATTTTTCTTTGGTGCTATCCAATGGATGGATTTCACGTTCGGGCATTAATTTGTCCATTTACTGATCAAAATAAGTCATTAAATCTTGGTAATACATAGTACCTGTGAATTATTATTTTAGAACAGAGGTACTAGGATCCAGAAGAAGATTTATCTTTGTATATGTGATGTGTTTATCGTTGATGATGGATCACTTGAAACGATGATTTTTTGCGATAATAAAGGCACTTTTTATTAACTCAAATGTAGCATCTAGAGGATACAAATCACTTGAAATAATGATGCCCATTGGAACGAAATCCGCATCACACCATGGGAAGGATATGGCTTGGTATTGTGGTACTTAACGCTAACCATGCACTTGATGCCTTGATGGTTGAGCTGGCTAGTCTCCAGTTAATATTGCTCATCCACACATGAGTTGTACCATGCAAAGAAAAGGGAGGAAAATAACAAGGAAAGTATGGCCAATACATATTAAGCTCATATCAAGATGGCTCGAAGGCAGGAGTTCACCTTGGTAAAATTCTGTTGAGCTTGCCTCGCAAGAACTTGGTGAGTCCAAGTGTGGGGGTACAAAACACCCATTATAATTCATCCATATATAACTTTTTAGAGCTTGTTTTGTCAAATCACGGCGAGTGAAAGTTGACAAGTCGTCGTTTGAGCCTAACATGTATAAGATAAAGATAAAGCAAACAATGTGTTCGCATGATAGTACCAAACATGTGCGTTATATTATACAGTGTCTGTGCATGGCATATGTCATGACGCCTTGCATTGTTATTGTTGAGTGTACCCATCACTGAGTTTAGAACAAGTATAATAGCAGGTTTGTAGCCCGCTTATGTGGCACCTTTACCTATGTAGAGGAGAGACATGAAAAGTAAAGGGAGTGGACTCTCACACAATAGTTTGTGTCTACATATGCTCCTAGGAAAATACAATAAATATGAAGAAAGAGAAATAAAGAAGGTGGAGAAAGGTAGTATTCTTATAGCCAAATTTATAGCAAACCTTATTATACGAGTGATTTATAGCCTTACATTTTTTGCGAAAAAGACTCAAATTGAACATATAAACCCGGAAGAACTGTTAGGCAGGATCAAGGCCTCCACGTCGCCTTTAAATCGCTATTGCCACTGCCTGCAAATTCTGTGCCCCGTCAAGGGCATTTTAGTCTTTTCACATTTGGGTATAAAAAGCAGCCCGCCCAGCCCCGCACTGCTCTCTTTCCCGATCCCCTCCCACGAACCCACGAACCCTAGCATCCTGGTGCCGCCACCCCATCCTTCCCCGCCCCCCATCCCCCGCGCCGCGAGCCCCTCCCTCCTCTTCGTTGCCACCGCTGTCTCTCCTCTTCCTCCCTGCTCTAGCTCCTCCAGGTCGTCGCTCGCGGTGGTTCCAGATCCTGCGCTGGTCGTCCCCATGGGTGAGGAGGGGAGGTTGGGTCTTCAAGGTTGGCGGAGGTGCAGGGGAGACCGGCAGCATGGGGAGCAGTGAGCCAGGAGCCAGGGACAGGCCAACGTCGGGGACAAGAAGCAGCGGGGCCAGCGGTCCGTCGCGGTGGTTTGGAGGGAGAGGGAGAGGGAGGAGGTCGGCCACGAGAGAAGAGCAGGCCGGCCCTGCTTCGTCATGGAGGATGTCCAGCTGCTCGTCCTCCTCGGCCTCTTCTCCAAGCGTCCATCCTATCGCAACTCAGCTTCAGGTACACAATCATACTTCTCTTCCTGATTTTTCTCTCTCCCTTTCTTCCAATCCCCTATTTTTGTTTCTCTGTGCCTGGAAAGTGTTTGATGAAAATCCAATAAGGCTGGAAGGGCAGTATTAATCTATGTTAGTCATCTGATTTCTTTTTTCTACTCCCTCCGTTCCAAAATAGATGACTCAACTTTGTACTAACTTTAGTACAAAGTTGAGTCATCTATTTTGGAACGGAGGGAGTATTATTTAGTTCCAGTAGAAAATAACAAGTTGAGTAGACCGACTAGCTTTTTGCAATTTAGGTATTGAAGAAGATCATCGTGACTGCTTTTTCTTTCATGCAATAGTTCAGGTTTATTGTTCTTAGTTTTTCTGTAGTGGTTAATTTGATTGCTATGGATTAAAATCTAGAGCTACCTTATAATACTGCTTGAAAATAGCTTTGGCTCTTCACACATGGGAGTAATAGGACAGTTTGCGTTCCTAATTTTCTTTTCTCTGTATATGTACATAGTTTTCAGATTCTAATTGTTTGCTACTGAAGCTTATGTTTTTCTTTTTCGGAATTGGGTGCGTATGAACAATGCAACGGAGGTTATGTTAATTCCTAGAGTCTTATATGTTCTTTTGTCTCCTGGTGATTACTTTGAATGGCTGTGTGAGGTAATAGAGCTAATACCTTTTGTTTCTTCATCACTATAAACCGTGTCTGATTTCAAAACTGAGAGCCATAAAATATATGCATTAATCTCTCTTGATATTTTCCCATACGACCAACATTAATCTATGTTGATGTGTTCTATGCCAATTCATTGCCGATGGAGTGCCAACATTAATCGTGTATAAAATTTAGTTCTAACTTGCAAAAATGTTCTGATTACTGTTGTGTGTGTGGTGTGGCTGCACATCTGTGCCGTTCCAGCTGCTCTGTTCTTACTTTGAACACCGAGTTGAGCAGTGGATCACGCGGGAAAAAAATCAAACCGCTTCAAATAAAGAAATACTCTTCTGAAACTATGCTCCTCTTAGGACAGACACACCTCCTGTGCATATGGTTGCAGGTTGTATCCATGCCAAGATAGCACCTTGTATGCATAATATGGACCATATTTTGAATATACGAAAAATCAATTTATTTAGTTTTCTTGCTGTCAGAATAAGAGCATGAAACCAACTTCCATCAAACACATATCTGCAGCATTATACTATGTACAGGGTGCAGATATATATATTTGTTGACCAAGCAATTCCCTTCTTCTGAGTAAACGACCAATATATGATTACCAATCACCCAATTTCCTCCCTATTTTTTTATTGCAACATAACATATTGTATTCTCTGTTTTCGAATCTTAGTGTAATCTAATGTGCGAACAGACATGCCTTTATTCACAAAAAAGCAGGCAGTGTAAGTGAAGAACACCTAAAACAGATGGAAAATGCAATTACAGACACACCGTCGTTCTATTTTTCTACAGGAACACAGGTTGCAATTCCAGTTTCATCGACGGACTCGCTCGCTGCTCTAGAAGGTGCTTTGGCTTGTTTCTCTGACCGATTTATTGGGACATCTCACATGGATCTTCATGCCTCATATACCTATTTTTTATTCTCTCGTCAATTCCACATGTCTGCTCGTCCATTGCACGGTACTAGATGGTCCCTGTTAAGTTAATTCGAGGTACATCCCATCAGGACTATTATTTGATTTGTTGGATTAATTTATTTCAGATAGCTTACTCCAGGTTGAATCTCTTTGTCATTGAAACTTCATTGAGAAGACAGACAACAATAAACTTTGCAAATGCGACCCTAGCTGTTCCAATATATTGCCATATTATGGTTTTGTTTTATTTTTTATTGCTTCCTATTGTTTGCTTTGTTTGAACTGCATTTTATAGCCAGGTTTTTTTGTTGCTTTTATTTTGTTTAGGTGGGTTCTAAACCATTAAAGCAGAAAACATACTGTTTATAAGAAGTATACATAGTATTGTAGATTTATGTTCACCAATTATCCAGAACGTTGACCTGAAGTCCTCCTTTTACATATTTGGTCTTCTTGGAATCAAGCAAAAATTACTAAGAAGCACATAACTGATTATTTCTTCTGCTTAGCCTCATTTTTGTTATGCACACAGGTGGGTAAGGTTTGAATCTCTATAAGACTCACAGTCAGGTACGACTGGAGGCATATTATGTAAGTGCATGTCTACTGTTATGAGGTTTCAGTTTTCGACTCTATGCAATTCTCGGTGCAAGGGCCCCCGCTTCCTTGTTGTGACGTTGCAGCCTAAAAAGCACCGATACGGCCAGAACTGCCGATTTGCCGTCCTGATACGGGGGGACACGGGGATACGCCCAGATACGGCTGGATACGCGTATCCCGCAGTATCCCATCTTTTTGGAATTAAAAAAAAAGAAATAAAATCGGGATACGGCCTAGATACGGCGTGGACACGGTGGGGACTCGGCAGCCAGACTCCAGTGACCATGCTGCTGCCCAGTTATCCTCCCGATAGCAACCATGGTCAAGCAGGTAACCTCAATGGCTGCTAGCAAGGAAGGAGATCTTGGTAGAGAAAGATGGCAAGGCGGCCGCCAACAAGGAAGAAGCTCCGGCAGGAAGAAAGATGGGGAGTGTGGTGGCCAGCGAGGAAGAAGATGGGTGATGGAAGCTGCCGATTTGGCGGCGCTGTCGTTTCCTTTCTTCACTGGCGGCTGGAGAAAGGGAGTACGAGAATGGGAGGTTGGGGTCGGCTGGAGCAGCTGGAGTGCTACTAGTCTAGGGTTTTCTGGAATTGGGCCTTACATGGGCTCTAAGTGGATGGACGGCTACATGGGCTCTAAGTGGACGGACAGCTACATGGGCTGTGAGTGGACTGCTCTCAGTCTTTCATGAATAGAAAGGAGACAATATATATCCAGTACTAAAAAATTCTCATTAGATCTTAATTCAAATTTATTTTTCTATATACTTTCATATTTATTTTTCTAAATACTTATATACCCCGCCGTATCCCCGAATGGCTGTTTTTGGAAAATGCCGTATCCCGTATCCCCGTATGCGTATCCCCGTGCTTCCGTCCCCGTATCCGTGCTTCTTAGGTTGCAGCCTCACCGGCCCTTCTGCAGGTATGCTAGCTCCTTCTCTCCTCTTCTTTCATACTGATGCAATTCCCTCATACTGATGCAAAAGGAGAGGTGCAAATCTGAAGATTATCCAATGAGGTAATAATTGTTAAATTTGCCTATTTTGGCCCTCTTGCAGGCAAGAGTTATGTCCAGATGAGCTAACCCTTTACTATCCAAACCTTCTGAAGGTCATTAGCTCTGATTCTTTGGAAAAAAGGTTGAGAGCTATACACAACAACGCTAAAGATGGAGCGGCCTGCCATGTATTAGGGCATACACATTTCTGTTGGGATTATGCGGTTGACAATATCAGGTACTAATCTAACCATTCTCTACAATTGAAATGCACAATTCTTATGCTAATGAGATAGGTCTTCCAAAACAGGTATGTACAAGCGCCTCTGGCATACCCTCGAGAAAGAAAGCGAAGGATAAATGGAGGCCAAGGATGGCTGCCGTTTTTTGTATATTGTGATGGCTTCAACCCTGAAACAAGAATAGAAGGGAGCCTGAGAACACTCAGCTTGCGCCATGGTTAGACAAATATTTTCAAAGTACTGCAGATCCCCTGTGTTTGCTAAACAAACTAGATAGTTTGTGTATGCGAGCAATTTATTCCTTTCAACTTTCATTATGTGTGCACAATTTCATCTTCAGTTCTGAAGTACATCTCTTCCATTCTACTTCAAGTTAGGTGTATCTCAGTAGGTATCAGGAGGATAGAATAACCAATACCCTTACTGGTCATTTAATTATGTGCACTATGGATGATCACAAATTATTATGGGTTCTATACACCAAATAATGCTTTCACTTTTCTGTTTAATGTAAAAAATAGTTTTTCTATTGTTATTGCTTGATGTTCTGCAAGGTTCGGGTTCCTCTTAATTTTCTGGCACTATTGGTTTTGCTTGACAGTTATTTTGGTGCTTTACATCTAAGTTTAAATGTAGGCAGTCTGACTATTACAACAAGACAGAAGAGAGCCGGAGAACACTCAGCTTGCACTGTGGGTTGCCAAATATTTTTCAATATGCTATGGACCCCCTGTGTTTGCTCGAGTGTATTGTACACCAAAATCATGAGAGCTCCACACATAAATTTTGCCCAGACATACTATGTTCCTTCAAGTGTAAGCATTTGAAATTCTTGATGCATTTGAGACGGTGGAAACGAGAGAAGCTGGGATCGTAGCACTGACCATGACTGTGATTGCTAGTGGTAATATGTTAGGAGTTTCTCATGTTTATTCGCCACTTTTCAGTTTTCTAAATCTTTTTTGTGCTATCGGAGAGCTATTGTGTGTCAGACTGTTGTCATTAACATGGGACAAGCTTATTATTTATTATGTTTGGGTCTAAAGTTCTATAAACAGATCGGATCGACGGGTGGTCAGATCATCTGGTACAACAGAATCAGTGAGCAATGAACATTCAGTCCTGATAAAGTCTGGGTCGTAGTAGCCTTGCCACGACATGAGCTGCGATGATACCAAATTCCTCTTAATCAAAGCACCACTTTGAAGTCAATGAACTAGGCACAGTACATCCCTGTGTTGCGGTCTCTGATGCAAGATGAACCATAGATTGTAGCCAAGGCATCAACCATGTCTACTGTGTTTGCTTTTCTCTGATACAATTTCACATTTGATTCGATGGTTTTACATCATGGTGCAGGCGTCCTTCACAAATCATTACCATGTTTATCGACAATTTGTTATTTGCGTTATTTGTCTGAATCGGTAAAAAGCTAGAAATATCTTTCCATTACCATAAATGCATCCTTCCTTTTTATGTACTGGAGTTTTCTTTAGGCCATTGTACAAAATAGGGGCCAATGCAGTTATGGACAGTACACTCACAATGATGATTCTATCTTCTTTAATATCTAATTGACGATTTTGAAAGTTCAATTATATATGTTCTGTGCACTGATTTTTGTAGACTGTTTAAATATATGCCAGAACGCAACTTCTAGAATTCGAAGTTAATTGTATTTGCTCTGTTTTGGCAGCTCTAAGAGATAGACGGAGGTCTCAACTGGCTGGGAAGATTTGACAAGAGATGTGGAGATGGGGCACGGGGAGGGGAGGACGAGTCGGCCTGGAGGCCCCGGTTGTGGCTTCAACTAGGCAGGCTTGGGACTCGCGGTGGCGGGCGGCCTCACGCTGGAGCTGGTCCTGGCGGGCGGCCTCGGCCTCGTCCACACGGACTTCTCCTGGTTGTTGAACCGGTTGAGGTTGCAGCTCTTCTTCTCCGTATCAGTGTCACCGTCGTTTTTTCTTTTGCATGCGTCGCTTCGGCCGGCTTTGCTTTCCATGTCCTCGAGCTCTTCGATTTTCTTGTTCTCACTTCTCTTTATCTTGTTGCTGCAGGGTCATCCGACTTCTTGTTTATCAGGCTTCAACTAGGCAGGCTTGGGACTCGCGGTGGCGGGCGGCCTCACGCTGGAGCTGGTCCTGGCGGGCGGCCTCGGCCTCGTCCACACGGACTTCTCCTGGTTGTTGAACCGGTTGAGGTTGCAGCTCTTCTTCTCCGTATCAGTGTCACCGTCGTTTTTTCTTTTGCATGCGTCGCTTCGGCCGGCTTTGCTTTCCATGTCCTCGTGCTCTTCGATTTTCTTGTTCTCACTTCTCTTTATCTTGTTGCTGCAGGGTCATCCGACTTCTTGTTCATCAGGCTTCAACTAGGCAGGCTTGGGACTCGCGGTGGCGGGCGGCCTCACGCTGGAGCTGGTCCTGGCGGGCGGCCTCGGCCTCGTCCACACGGACTTCTCCTGGTTGTTGAACCGGTTGAGGTTGCAGCTCTTCTTCTCCGTATCAGTGTCACCGTCGTTTTTTCTTTTGCATGCGTCGCTTCGGCCGGCTTTGCTTTCCATGTCCTCGTGCTCTTCGATTTTCTTGTTCTCACTTCACTTTATCTTGTTGCTGCAGGGTCATCCAACTTCTTGTTTATCAGGTTACTGTTTGATAAAATGCAAGATATTTCTGTTTGGAAGGGTAAGATATTTCTTGCTCGTCTGCTGTTTGATAAAATGTCTCTGAGCTGAAATGTTTGTTCGTTGCTTCTTTCTCTTCCTGTCCAGGTTTCCTGACATCCGGACAGGTCATACTTTTGCAAGGTTAGATGTGTTCTTATTGATGCACTTCATTGCTTCTTGCTACATGCTCTGTTTGCTTTGTTTCGTGGCCTACCACTTGTTCTTGTCTGGTGAGATTATGGTGCGCTTTGTCTTTTTCTGATGCAAGCTGAGTGGGTATGCGGGCTACTGTGTAAAATGTGCATGCATAACCGCCTGTAAAGGGGTCCAGTATATCATATAAAGAGCAGCAGCAAATGCTTATTATGTTCCATTAAAGCAGATTAGAAGATTGTTTAGTTTGGGTAATTTTATTAATTGCTTTTTTTCTCCTAACTGACCGAACTGGCTTTATCCAAAAAGAAAACGAGCAGGCTTCATTAGCTTAGACTAGTAGAATGCCCGTGCGTTGCCACGGGCCAACAAATGAAATTGTGTAAACAATGCTCATTTTCCTCCCCAGAAACGAGCATATTGCACGCAATGTTCAACCACAACACAAATGCAAGCATATTCTTCTCTCTATTCTTACAAACATGATACACCCCTCTAGCCGCCCTTTCCCATTAAACTTGCCGTTCATCACCTTCTCTGTCCATACATCATTCACCCTCTCGATCTATTGCCCCTTAATTTTGCATGTAGCTTTCATGTCATTGTTTCGTTGTCTCGGACGGTACAAAAAAACCCTACCACGTCACCTTCTTCTAGATCTATTCCTAATCCAAGGAAGCTAAATCTAGTTGAATGACCGTGCGTTGCCCTGAAAAATAAAATTATCTATGAAAACACATATGATAATATCATTATATGGAGTTTGTACATCACATGCTTATGACTATGTTTCTTCAAGCATGCATTTCAATTTCCACCCTCACCAAAATATGTACTTACATGTGCTCCTTCAACCACACAAATACGTCTTATCCCCCCTTCCATGAAATTCGCTTTGCATCATTGTGTTGCACATGTGATATTTAAAAACAAGGAAGCGAGTGGTGTCATCAGCATTAGTCATCTACATTTGGCACTCGGGAAGAAGGCACAATTGGCTTCTCTGACCAGATTTGATTCTATCTAGGTGTTACTCTTCTATATTGACGAGTTCCGTCTGTGAAGCGAATTCTAGGCTTCCTCCTGTTCAACACATGTATCAAATTTGAGATGCAAAACTTTAAGATGTACATGATTTCTTGCACAAATCCTCTTGCCGAATCATGGAGCTTCAAATTTTCTGTGGACAAAATCATCCGAGTGCAGTGTATTGCAATGCTCGAGTAATAAACATATACAACAAACTTTTGAGTCTATGAATTTATGATAGTGAGGAGTATAAACTATGAAACATAGATTGGAATCTCATGAGGTCAGTACAACTTAAATGAAGTTCCTAAAGAATATAAGTTGAAGATTTCGTAACATATCAGTTGGTATTTCAATGATAGTTGGACCATAAAGTTTGCAAGCTAGTTTCCCTTCTAAGAAGGGCCAAATACATTCCTTATAAACAGCTGGAACTCTATGTCCTTAGTAAGTTTCCCGAAAAAAGCGACACTTGCACCATCATGGATGTCCGAGTACTTCGCATGCTATTTCTCAAATAAGAATGCACTGGTAACTCTGATGTGCGATTCTTGATAGAGCTACCCACATTATATGATATACATTAAACATTTAGCAATTACATACATATCTTCCATGCAACTGGCTATTATATACCGTTCAACCACATACACGTTTCTGACTTTATCAAACTGATAGGCAAAAAAACACAGGATTTAAGATTTATTTGATGGACAAATTTGATATTACCACTACCAAGCATTATATGCAATTGATATTAATCCCAAACACTGAATATATATCTTTTGATAAAAAGATTGAATTCATAGTTACACACAAGATTCAAGTAGTTGATGATATATAGAGATCAGCAGCGTGCCAAATTTAACTTGGGACTCATGAATTGAAATTCAACAACAAAATATTATATGTAGGAAAATAATTGAACCAAACCTTCATATATACGATGGTTTTGTGAAATGCAACAACAATACACTTGTGACTCATAGCTAAATGCCCGTGCATTGCCACGGAGTTCTAAAAATATATGGAGGTTGCCATGGAGTTATAAATATATGTAGGATTCATAGGTCGGTGTTGACTTGGGCGATAGGATGAGTTAATCGAAAGGAGGTCGGTTATAGGATGGGGTCAAAGAAAACCTAGGTAAAGATGATGCCAAATGCAGTCTGCAACCCATGTCAACCCATGCGCTAGAACTGGATAGCTATCTTCATGGACACAAATATACCATTGTTTGGTTCTATTCTCTTTTAGTTTGTAGAGTAAGAATTTGAATAATTTGAGTATCATTCTATCTCTCAATTGTTGAGAAATTGTGATCAAACCATGCAATGAAGGAACCAAATCAAAAGAAGCTTTCACCTTTGCTTTCTAGCCATTTAAAATAAGCATGTGGCATCAAATTATTTAATGGTGTGTCAGCCAATTCCATGATTTTCTAGAAGAGAGAGGCTCGCACTTCACAATATTCATAATTTCAAGGTATGAAAACCTTGCACACACACCTAAATTTAATAAAATATACGACAAATATATAAACAATTATACAATACACACTTGTGACACTATAAACAAATAACTTCAGTTCATGACAGCCTGATCATCCCAGGCCCAGCTTCCAGGGTTTCCACCCCTCCCACCATGTACGGCTCCCCCTCCCACCTCCGTTTTTTGTCTCCCCTCCCCTTTCGCAAAAGAAAACGGTTTTACCCATGCATGTTCATCGCTGGAAATAAGCCCCAACTCATGCATGCACATGCTTTAAAAAAAAGCCGGCCGACCCGAAAAGGAAATCTTGCCTACGCACTCCGGAGGTGAGCTCGTCCAATCTTGCCACCACTCCATCTCCCCCGATTGTCGTTCTCCACCTTCCCGGCCCTCGCCACTTCACCTCCCCCATCCATGCATCGCTTTTGTAGGCAGCCCCTGTCATCGCCGCCTTCATCGATGGCCCCCTCGCCACCACCACAGCGTGATGCCTTGCCATCATCTCCATGCCCCCATCAGTTGCGTCCACTAATCAAATAGTGGGACCTACAAACAGATTATACACTAAAAACTTAGTACGCAAGATTAGTGCAAACCCAAACCAGATTCAGCGAACTAAACCAAATATAACTCCCAGGCAAAGAAGGGTACCTCCCCATCAGTTCCATAGAGTCACACGATCGACAACATATACAGATTTCCGATCAGATGAGTAGACAATGTTGCGAACCTCCCCAGACCATTCTGCAAAGGGTTACAAAATGGTAGATAGAAAATAGGGATGGGGGTGGTGGGAGGTGGGACGAAGAAAAACCGGTGGGAGGGGGGTGGTGGGAGGTGGGATGAAGAAAAACCGGTTGAAAAAAAACCGGTTGAAAATAAACCGGTTGAAAGTGGGGGGGACTATTCAACCAATTCGTCCATTAGGGATCCTCTTGACTCACACGCCGACCATGCCTCAACCAGCGAGCATCGGCGCATCGCCGGCGCGCTCCTCTGTGCTCTCCCTCCTCTCTTCCATGGTTGGCACAAGGGAGGGATGAGACGGGCAGGAGAGAGCCTCTTTATCTAGATCAGGCAGTGGTTAGGTTTGGAAAGAGTAAATCAGCTGGAGCGATTGAGGGAAGGAGATCGGAATGGAGCAGGGTGCGATTGAAGGGTATGGCAAGAAGAACTTTTTTGGAAAGCTTTGATTCTGGTGATAATTACCATATTCGAAATTTCCTTAGTTATAGCCTTACCATACATGGATTGATTTATTACTATAATTATCATATTTGAGATTTCTAAGTTTATAGCCTTACCATACGTGGATTAATTGTGATTGATTACCATAAATACGTTGGGTATTGTCGGCCAGACGAGAAAGAGAAAAACCGGTGGGAGGGGGGTGGTGGGAGGTGGGACGAAGAAAAACCGGTTGAAAATAAACCGGTTGAAAGTGGGGGGACTATTCAACCAATTCGTCCATTAGGAGTAGAGATATATATGTCCAGAAATTTACCTGGAACATGTACATTTAGAATTTTGTTAGCAACTCACCTGTAGAAGGCATAAAAATTGAGGTCACCAGACACAAAATTAAAAAATACATACACATCATGTATGTTCACGATCATGTGAAGTGAAACAATTTTGAACAATAAACCGAAAAATGACGTGTTAAATTAGTCTACGTTCCCAGGAGGCCAAACAGAAATCAAAAGATGTGATGTTCAGTTATCAGTCTACAAACTGAAAGGCATTGTGCTATTCATGACAGTTCTCTTGAACTTCTGATGCAAGAATGCAAATTCGAATGACAAGAATAGACGGTGCCCCTTAATATAGACCCAAAATTAATTTAGTAAACCCATTGATCACAAGATTTTCCGACAGAAACACGATAGACTTCCCGACCTAGCCCTAGAACGGAACCCGTAACGTCCCCCGCCGCTCGGTCCCAAGCCCGCATTGTCGTGGGCGCCTCCCACACCGGCAGCATCCCTTCGGGGTCCCCAAGATGACGAGCGATCCGGCGCGGTGGAAAGGGCTGGCACTGAGGAGCAGCGACTCGGTCGGGAGCCTGGCCAGCGCCAGCGGCTCCCTCCATCATCGCCGCCCTCGGCCACATCCAACGCGGTCGTCGGCCACGAAGAGGCGGACGAGCCCGGCAGCAGGGTGTTGTCCCTCCCATCGCTTTCATGTTCGACTACTCTTCCTTGGATCGCCTACCACCACAGATGCAGGGATCCTCTTGACTCACACGCCGACCATGCCTCAACCAGCGAGCATCGGCGCATCGCCGGCGCGCTCCTCTGTGCTCTCCCTCCTCTCTTCCATGGTTGGCACAAGGGAGGGATGAGACGGGCAGGAGAGAGCCTCTTTATCTAGATCAGGCAGGGGTTAGGTTTGGAAAGAGTAAATCAGCTGGAGCGATTGAGGGAAGGAGATCGGAATGGAGCAGGGCGCGATTGAAGGGTATGGCAAGAAGAACTTTTTTGGAAAGCTTTGATTCTGGTGATAATTACCATATTCGAAATTTCCTTAGTTATAGCCTTACCATACATGGATTGATTTATTACTATAATTATCATATTTGAGATTTCTAAGTGTATAGCCTTACCATACGTGGATTAATTGTGATTGATTACCATAAATACGTTGGGTATTGTCGGCCAGATGAGAAAGAGAAAAACCGGTGGGAGGGGGGTGGTGGGAGGTGAGACGAAGAAAAACCGGTTGAAAAAAAACCGGTTGAAAATAAACCGGTTGAAAGTGGGGGGGACTATTCAACCAATTCGCCCATTAGGAGTAGAGATAAGAGAATTTTTAAAAATGCTGTGGTTATAGAGTTGTACTCGGTTTGCTTCTTTTGGTCATTCTTGATATAAGCAATTGGGTAGCGTTCCTGTTTACACATATAAGGAATGGATTGCTAGGAATGAGTTTATCAGAGCCTACTGGAATGCACGCCCTCTGTCCCTGTTTTTGTCTCTGTAGCTAAACTTGAGAATTGTACACTATGGTATATAAAGTTAGTTGCTGAGTTCACATGCAGTTATGAAAGTTAGAGCACATACATGCTTTATTTTACTTCCTTTAATACATGGCATTCTATAATTACTAAGAACTGATTTGTTGAAGTGTGCCTCCCTAATTTGTCCAGATACATGCGAGGATTGCTGTGTCCAACCTGCACAAGAATGCCAAGAAGTTCTCGGAGACGTAAGCCACGACGTATGTTTCTACCATGATTTCCTTCAGTTGGATTTCGTGGATTTAGGTGTTGAAAAATTATGGGCTGTGGATGGCTGCTTCTTTGTGGCTTCCAAATTTGAAATGTTTGTTTGAGAGTTAGTTTAGTTTCTGTTATGGATTCACAGCTTCTCACATGTACCATCCTCTTAGACCTTTAGATTTCCAAAGAAACAAAATGAAGATCATGGAATGGTCTCAATAGTACAGCTTAAAGCTTTTCATGCTTTATATTTTCTTTGAAATTTGCTCGTGAAGAATCATGTATCTATGTTAGATTCGGTGAGAAAAGACGGCTTCTAAGCAGAGGATGCGCGAGTGTTGGCCACATTTGGTTTTCGACTTGGGTGTCTAAATATTCTCACCATACTTGGCTTCCTCTCGGCCTTTGCGCCATTGGCGCAACGAGTCATCTAGTATATTATAAAGGTCCACTAGAAGTACCAAGCATCCCAAACACAATAAAAATTACATTGGGGTATCTGGACCACCGAATAACTACTATCGTCGTCGTCGTCAGAATGAGTTGTCGGCGCTCCGATGTTGCCACTCTCATACCGAGGTCGGCCTGACCTTGTCGTTGACACCCGGGAAGTCTTCATGCATGTTCCCAAAGGATTGGCGCCCTACAGCAGTAGCCATCGCCGTTGAACCCTTGAATTGATCCAAAGAACCCGTCACTAAATCTCATTGGCGTGTATGCATGACAAGAAATCCTAGCCCCTCTCTCCTGGGGATCTGGAAGAATCTATACTGAACTTGAGAAGGATCGAAATCTGGAAGACTAACTCAATGAAAAAGTGTTGTCATCCGTCTAACGGTCCAAGCACCGTTCATACGAGCACAAAAAAAACCTAACATTTATACTAGCCACCGGCCGCCGGAGTGGCTAACACAGGAGAAGTGAATCCATGGGCTCCAACAGATATCAAAGCGAGCAAGGCTTTGCCCCAGACACCTTGGGAGAGAGGAAAAAAAGATTTGGGGAAAAAGTACACTTGTTAATGATAGTTTTATCATATAGCCAACAATTAGTTATACTATTGGCCATGCTTTTATGCTGCCGCCGGTGAAGTGCAATTTTGACTATCGAGGCAACAATTTGTGACCTTCTGTTTTTGTTATTGTTGTGTTGAGAGGTGGTTTGAGCATGCTATTTACAGAACAATAGTTGATAAATGGTTGGTTCAGTGAAATGGACGCATGTGACGCCGGCTTGGTATGATCTTTATTGTCTTCCAGGCCTTAAAAACTACCCCCCTCTATTTACAAATATAATATATTTTGGATATTTCTACATGAACTGCATGCGAACTGAAATGAGTGAACAAACACACTAAAAACATGTTTATATAAATCTAATTTATAAAAAAATTAGAACATCTAATATTCGTGAACGGAGGCAGTACTAATTTGCCATGGCCTTAAAAACTACTACTTATTTAATTTGCCATGCATTGCCATGCATGCAAATTCTATACTAACTTGCATCCATGGTCGGTACAACCGCGTAACGTATATATCCTTTGGTTCCTGCCTAACCGATTAGAGTATCTTTGCTTGGTATGACTTTATCGTCAGCATCGGCCTAAAAGAACACTTGATTCACATGCATGCAATTTTATACAACTTCCTGCAAAAAAGTTGTATTACTCCTTTGTCATTTCGGACTCTTTGTTCCATTGTGCATGTTGGAATTTATGTATATATGCGCGTTGTGTGCACCTTCATTTGCAGAGAGTGGGATTAAACTCTTTTAAGGTTGTGTATCTTCTTGATATGAGGTGAGATTTACAACAACAAAGAAAAAACTTTCATGATCAAATAGAGTTCTATTTTTGTCATAATAAAAAAGCAGAGTAGAAAGCAAAAGGGACAGTTGCAAGTACAGACAATTGCATGGCACATTAAGTAGGGTGTTTAGGTCCTATGCGATAATGAGATCATGCCAAGACATAATATTATGTCGTAAATTTGTGTAGCGTCGATCTGCGGGCTGCAACAAAAATAAGGATGTATAGTGCTACGCCGGCGTACCAACCATGCGTGCATTTCACTCTCCGGCCACTGAAACAAACCAAGTATAGTGGCGATCCCTGCTCTATAAATAGAGCGCATGCTCGAGTCCTCTCTCAACACAACAGCAACAAGAACATAAGGTCACGAGCTGCTCCCTAGATACTGCACTTCAGCCAGCCGCATCTCAAGCTCAAGGAGAGTTGCAATGACGACAATGCAAGCCCCAGCGGCATCTTCCAAGATCGTGCTCGTGATGCTCCTGCTCGCCACGATCCGCACCGACGCCACCGAGGGCTACTTCTACTTCCGCCTCAAGATGGACATCAAGCTCTACGAGTGCTACTTCTGATCTGATAAGTTTTTTTTTTTTGCGGGAAAAACTTTCAATCTATTCATCTTCAATCATGGTAGTACAACGAACACTAGAAATAATAAAAATTACATCCAGATCCGTAGACCACCTAGCGACGACTACAAGCACTGAAGCGAGCCGAAGGCGCGCCGCTGTCATCGCCCCTCCATCGCCGGAGCCGGGCAAACCTTGTTGTAGTAGACAGTCGGGAAGTCGTCGTGCTAAGGCCCCGTAGAACCAACGCACCAGAATAGCAACCGCCACGGATGAACTGTGTAGATCAAAAGGATCCAATCTGAAAACACACGAACGAAGACGAACGACGAACAGATCCGAGCAAATCCACCAAAGGCAGATCCGCCAGAGACACAACTCCACACACGCACCCACCAACGATGCAAGACGCATCACCGGAACGGGGGCTAGGCGGGGAGACCTTTATTCCATCTTCAAGGAGCCGCCACCGTCTCGTCTTCCTGAGCAGGACACAAACCCTAACAAAGCTCGAAAAAAGATCTAAAAACGGAGCCCTCCCACCGGCAAGGGCCGAGATCCACTCCGCCTCCATGGCCATAGGGCCACCGTAGACGGGATGGACCGGCGCCGGTGGGAGGCAGAAAGCTAGGGTTTTTGGAGGCGGCGGCCTTAGCCACGGGTTGAGGCCGTCTTCTGATCTGATAAGTTGTAAGATGGTTTATAAATCAGACGCACGCGTGTGCCGATAAGGATCAAGGAGTGATATTGGTGGCGTTGTTTTTCTTTGTGTGATGAGTTGGATGCATGCGCATGTAGATTTTGTGTCATTCGTGTATGTTTCACGCCCACAAGAGTTTTAATCGTGTGATGTTTTATTCTGTTTATTTTTAAAATCTATTTGTACATTTACATGGTCGATACTTTTCTTTTGACAATTTGTTTCGCCCCACAAGAGTTCTAATCGTATGGCTCACTAGATGCGCCACGAAGATGCCAATGCTCGCAAGTGGGCCGCTCCAGCCCGAGATCCCAACAGATTGGACCATGGTGGTTTTCGCCGGGAGCGGTGAGGGAGAAGAGCATTGTGCCACCCATAGCCCCCCCATGGGCCGTTTCGACGCCCGTGCACCACGTTGGTCGAATGATCTGGCGAGGCTTGCAACACCCACCGCTGCATTTGATCTGCACACGGGGGTTGCCAGATCTGCGCACCTCATTCACCATGCCACCGCATCTGATCCGCACCTAGGTGTGTTTGGATTGTGGCTAAAGTGCACCCTACCAAAATTTTACTCATGGCCCAAAGATCGGTATTTGTTTGGATGGTTGCTAATGTTTTGGCATGCCAATGAACTCTAGCCAACTCTATTTTATTTTTTTTGTCAATGTTGGCCAAATCATGGGCAACCAAAACCTCAACTAAAATTTTGGCTAGCCAATGCTTTGGTGGGGCAATGTTGGGCACAAACTAAACACACCCCTAGATCCATGGTGGCCAGCCAAGGCAACATCTCGGCCTACCCCACTACCAGTCAACACTCATTGGCCCATGGCCACCCGTTATAGCTGATTCTCACAACTGACTATCCAGCGAGAACCAATTAGTGATATGACTCTCTGAATGTTATGTTGTAACGGGCCAAAGGTCGACTAGTCAGTTATGAGTAGTTCGCCCACTCCTAGAGACCATCACTTATCGGTCCCTGAGGTCATCTATTAGTAATGATATGTTGCAACAATTGGACAACTAAGCAACCAACCAGTAGTGGCCACCGCACGGGCCATTATAACCCCCTCCCCACCGTTCGACCTTCCTAAGCCCCCTTTCCCTTGCAAACCCTAACCCTCCTACCGTCAATCGCCTCTAGTGTACATCTTTCCCGCCACCGGCCTTCACTCTCTCTCTCTCTCTCTCTCTCTCTCTCTCACCCACCCCCTCCCTAACCCTCCCTCTCCACCCATCATCGTGTGTCGCCTCTTCACTGGTCCGACAATGTGGTGCCCTCCTCGGCGTTGTGGCACCATCCCCGATGCCTCTACACCTGATCTGATGTTGTGTCCCTCCCTTCCCGATGTCGCAACTCTAACCCTCCCACAACCATAGGCGCAATGTGTGTCGTGGCGTCATCGTCGCCTATGTCATGTCGTGATGTTTTCCGCCCGACTCTATACTATTGGGCCTCCCGTGCCACCATGTGTGGTAGTAAACCAGGTAGACATGATGTGGTTGTGGTGTTGTGGTGGTGGTGTCGTGGTGCCTCTGTCCTGCTATCGGGTCTCCCGCGCCATCCTCCACGGTCGTTGACACGACATAGATTGTGGTAGTGATCATGATCATGAGCTTCTTTCCTTTGTATGAATGCATGAATCGTTGCTACATGGTGCATTTTTCTATGGATGTTGCCATTACAATTTTGCTCTTCATCTTATACAATTTTGCTAGGCATCTTATGCTCCGTGGTGGATAGAGCTTTGTAATATTGTGTTATGAATGTTTCAGTTGGAATTGTGGTATGGATCATATAGTTTATTGTTATGAATGTTAGTGAATGGATATATATCTTTATATTATTTTACTATGAATGCTGCATTTAGAATTGTCATACTATGGAGGTCCCCCGCGTCGCCCTCCGCTCGGGCGACTCGGGTGGCTCCCCAACCCTAGCCGCCGCTGGGGTCTAGCCCATCTTCCTCCCTTCCTCCCGCCGCCGCCGGAGGACGCCGGCGGCTTGCACCCGGAGGCCGGCGGTGGTGGCGGGGGCTCTTCCTCCCTCCCGCGTCTCAGGGGTGGCGGGGCCCCAACATGTGTGGAGGTGCGGCCAATCTAGAAGCGACGGCGTTGGGTTCGACGGCGGCGGCGGTCGGCCCTGCCCCGGGCCACAGGCGGCTGTTGTGGCGGCTGGCCTGGATTGGGCGGCGGCGCGATGCGGTCTTCGGCGGCATGTCATCTGGCTTTAGTTCGGCGGCGGCGTCGAGAGCCTAGTGGACTGCTTGGCGGCACCCATGGAAGATCTGTTCTGGCCGGTGTAGCCGGTGGTGATGGTCATCTTCTTCGTCGGCGGTGGCCGGCCAGAAGCCTAGTGATCGGATCGTGAGATCCATCATCTAGTCCCGGCTGCGAGTTGGGGAGACATGGTTGCCGGTGAAAACCGAGCCGAAGGCAGGCGATGGCGGCGTTCTACACCATTACCTTGATGAAGGCATCGTCGTGTAACTATTGTCGACCCACTCGTGCTGCTTCGGGGGAAACCCTAAGATCTGGTGTTCCAGATTGGACGATGGCGGCACTATGGTGTCGTTTCTCTTTTGGGAGTATCGTTTGTGGAGCAGCGCTGGAAGTCAGAGGCAGGAGGTGGAGCGGCTTCGTCTTGCACGGAGCTTCGGTGGAGATGTCAAGTCATGCCTGACCGCCAGGTGCTACGCTTTATCATGCCTGGTCGGTAGGTGCTACGCACGACAGATCTTCCAAGGCTTCAAGCTGTGTCGGCTGGTGGTACTTGGCAGCATGGCGTATCAGTGGCGACCACGACGTGCTCAGCTGTTTGCGCGCAGGGAGGAGGTGCCGTTGGGCGCCATGGTGGCGTCGACGATAGCTAGACCCAGTGGCGTAGCCAGGATTTTATGTCAGGGTGGTCCAATTGGCACAGAAAAAATAACACCACAAATTTATCGAACCAACATATGCACACATAATATATCCAAAGCACATATTAATAAGGTCTATCAAAGCATATTAAAATTCATGTTCAAGCCTTACATTCGCTTAAAATATAACACACCTTATTTGTTGGATCCATATAAAAAAGGATGCAATGTCTCCTGTCCTCTCCATTTTTGCAACAGTTGTACAAATTTTTTTTAATACATTAACTCAGTTGGAACAAAGCCCTAATGATTCAATCAGTTCAATTGACAAATTATCAATTGCAAAAAGCTTTAAAGCTTGCACTCTCAACAAATCGTTCAAATCTTCATAGCAAAAGGAAATTGTGCTTTGAATTTGACAAGAACAAAAATCTTACTCTGAATTGAAGTAGAAAAGAAAACAACTAGTGCGCACTGCACAGGGCTGTACCTATGTGTGCGTGCGCGCTTCCTTCGTCGGCTGCCGGGATCCTTCGCCGGCCGCCTGTCCGTCGCCGTCAGCATGTGCCCTGCCGGAGTGCCGGCCTTGCGCTGGGCGATGGCGCTAGGTTTCAGTCTTTCAGACTTCTAGAGACCAGATCACCAGAGGAAAAGGAGACGACGGGGAGTTGGGAACGATCAGCGTACATACACGCGTACATGGGCTAAGACCTGATTTGGGCTTGGGTATGTTTCCTTTTTTTCAAAGAAGTACTAAACTAATGGACCACCCTGGCCACCCTACAGCTACGCCACTGGCTAGACCGAGCAAGGTTGATGCATCAGTACAGTTCTGAAGATGGAGCGGTGGCAGTTGGCGGCGGCGGCCTCTGAAAGCACGCCGGACCGGTGTGTGCCCCATACCCGACAAGTGGCTAGGTTGGGGTCTCAGGTCTTAGATGTTAGGCTTGGCTGCGATGTCTATTTAGTATTAGGCACAGGCTATCTGCGTCCCTTCATCAACTGGATAGGTGTAGCGACAGTTTGTTGCTTAGACGGCGGCTTTGAACTTACTGTTGTATGACTTTGTAAGGTCTTGTGAGAATAATTAATAAAATGACCGTATGCATCGCCCAGATGCAGAGGCCGGGGGTCATCCTCCTTTTCTAAAAAAAAATAGAATTGTCATACGTGTCTTATACAAGTTTGACGTGCATATTATGCTATGTGCTGTAGAGTTATGTAATATTTTGGTATGAATGTTTTAATAGGAATTGTGATATGAATCCTATACTTTACTGCTATGAATATTATTGAATGGCTGTATACCTTTGTGTTATTTTGCTCTGAATACCGCAGTTGGAATTGTGCTGCACGTCTTATATTTTTTTTATTAATGTTGCAATTGCTATATGTTAGAATTTTGCTATGAATATATTAAAACTTTAGAATGCATGTTTGTATGTTTCATTCTTATCTTTCATATTCCCCTCTCACCTTGTCTAGAAATATCACTAAATATTTACCATCTTCCTAGTTATATTATTCACCGGGTTTTCTAAATGATAACCTAAGCCCACTACACCGCTCCTACCATTCATATGCTCCGTCCCCTCTCAGGCTTTGTAAATGCACCAACTTTGTATGTACACAACACATTGTTTGGAAGAAAAAAAAACATACTCAAGACTCAGCTCATAAAATTGGTTTAGACAGTTGCATGACAAATTAAGTAGGGTTTTTATAAATGCGATACTGGGGTCATTCCAAGACGTAATATTCTAATATTCTATCATTAGTTTGTGCAGCATGGAGCACGTTGCAACAAAACTAAGGATACATATGCTACGCCAGTACGCCGGCGTAACCAACCATGCGCGCTCGCACTTTCTGCTCAACCAATCAACTTGCGTCCATTTCACTCTCCGAACAATTCCACTTAATCAGACCAATCATAGCATCGATTCCTGCTCTATAAATAGCATGCTCCAGTCGCCAATCAACACAACAGCAGAAGCAGCAGCAAAATATATATCCCCACGAGTTCACGAGCTAATCACTCGAGATAGTCGATAGTCCTCTTCAGCTAGCTCATTGGTAACTTGAGCTCAGTGAGGGTTGCACTGACAAAAATGCAAGGCCTCACGGCATCTTGCAAGATCGTGCTCGTGATGTTTCTGCTCGGCTTAGGCTTGGCAGGAGCCACCGCCGACAGCCGTAGGAGGCACATCTCCAGCAGCCCTGACGAGCCCTGCAAGAAGATGACGCTCTACCTCCACGACATCCTCTACAACGGTGTCAACAACACCGCCAACGCGACCGCGGCGCCGGTCACCAAGCCGACGGACCTGAGCACAACGCACTGGAGCAACGGCACCTTCTTCGGCATGCTGGTGGTGTTCGACGACCCGGTGACGGAGGGGACGGCGCTGCCCGTCGGGGACGAGGAGCCGGCTGCGCGCGCGCAGGGGTTCTACTTCTACGACAAGAAGGAGTCGTACAGCGGCTGGTTCTCCTTCTCGCTCGTGTTCAACTCAAAGGCATGAAGGGGCACCCTCAATCTTATGGGCGCCGATCCCATGGACGCGGAGACGCGTGACTTTTCCGTCGTCGGGGGCACCGGCGACTTATTCATGGCGCGCGGCGTCGCCACGATCCGCACCGACGCCACCGAGGGGTTGTTCTACTTCCGCCTAAAGATGGATATCAAGCTCTACGAGTGCTACGTCTGATCGGGGTAAGTTATCAAGATGCATGGTTATAACACGCGGACGTACGCGTGTGCCGCCGATAAGGATCAAGGAGTGATGTTGGTGCTGTTGTTTTTCTTTGTGAGGTGAGTTGCATGCATGCATGGGCATGTGGATTTGTGTCATTCGTGTATGATTCGATGTGAGTTGATGTGTTGTTGTTGTTTGATTCGATGTTTAATTCCTGAATGCATGGGCATTTGGATTCTGTATAATTCGATGAGAGTTTAAATTCACATTGTTGTTATTGTTTATGTATTACTATTATTATGTTTGATTGGTGTACAGAACTGATGAGATATACGGACAGTATATTATATATACATAGTACAAATAGTCCCCCTTAATTAGCAGGCTACGAGATGCAACCCTAAGTAAGTCCACGAGAATAAGGATATATTTTCCTCTGGTCAGTGGCGGCTGCAACCCTAGCCGCCGTCGGGAGAGGCCGATTTTCCAACGCCGTTCTCCGGCGGCTCCCATCCGCCGGCGACCTCGGTCGTCGATGGTGAGGGTCGCTGGATCCACCACATGTGGATCGATTTTACTCCCTCGTAATTTAGGCTTTTAGGTTGCTCATCGTCTTTGCTTCGGCGGCGGCGATGACGACGCTGAATAAAGATTCTTCGGATCCTTCCCTGACGAGGCCATCGGTCCTATGGTTGGGGATGGATTTGGAAACTAGTATGTTCAAGTAAGGATGACGTGACGGCGGCGGCATCCTTGTGGTGGACCTGTGTCCTCGAGCTCCGCCGTTGCGACGGCGTTTGCTCCAGCGTCGACACGGAGCTTGGAAGGTAGTCCAAGCGGATGCTGATTGTGGTCTGCATCGACGACATCTGAAAGACGGAGCATGTGTTGGGCTCGTGGTTTATGGATGGCAGGTATGGTTTCCTCCTTCGGCGTTTTAGTCGTGGTGGGGTGCCAGGTCTGGAGTTCGATGGCGTGTACGGGGTGTTGCCCCGATTTGTTTCGTTCAACGACAAGGGCTTCACTTTTGATGAGCCATCTTGGAGGTCCGCAAAGTTGCATATCATCGATGGAGCCGCGTGGAGCTCGGGAGAGGAGGTGATTCGTCATTCTTTTCTTCGGTGGCTGCTGTGGTGGTGCCGGAGGCAGGTGACAGATGTTGATGTCAAGCTCAGAGATGTTTTGCTATCTTTTCAGTTTTGTCATATCGATCTTTACGTGACTGGTACTTTATTCTTTATGATATGAATGAGACACATATTACCATGAAAAAAAGATGCAAAAGCTAGCCACTCAAAAGTCTAGCTAAATTAGCGAGGAATGATGGACTAAAATGTTCCGGCAAAAAAATGATGGATTAAAATGTTTCGTACTAATGTCTTATCAGGCCTATGACGTGGAGCAAGATGTGGAAGAAAAGTGAGATACGATCCAACTAATATATCTTGACTCTTTCCTTTAATATATATGAACTGGTAATATAATACTTGAAGATTGGTGATACTAACTAAGATACTAATCAGTACTTCGAACAAATCTGTAGTACGTATGGATATCTTAGTCCAAAGCGCTATATCTAAAGTTTGACCAAGTTTGCATATCAATATCTAGACCACCAAATTAGTTTCATTGAATTCTTTTAAAAAAATACTTTCGTAATATGTACATTTGATGTTGCATATTTTACCATATTTCTCTATCACTTAGGAAAAACCTATAACTTCGATTAGTTTTGAATTGAGAACCCGAGTGGCTCACATGTTGGCCGCTTATTATCTGGCCGACATGTCAGCAACTCAAGTCATCTGATATTACATAAGTGGACCCCCAGCCCCTATCCGCCAACCCCATCTCCGCCCCTGCTTCGGACAAGCGGAGTTTAGTGGGAGTTTAGTTTTGTTTTTTTGAGGATCACGAGCAGAGTTCAGCTAGGCATCATGGGCCGTTTCTTTTTTTAGCACGAGGGAGGGTAGTGGGCTTCTTATGTTGTGTTTCGGTTATTTCGCAGCACGGTATTTTTGGGGTTTTGGTCAGCAGGTGTTTGTTTGTTGCCTTATTTTGTTATTTTATTTCTGTTGCTTTTTTATTTTCATTTCATTTATGTTTTCTCACATTTATTTTATTTCTTTATTTTTTTCTTATTTTTCTCACTTTTTATCAAACTGGTTTTTATTTTGTTATTTTCTTGGTCGACAGAGAATTAGCTAAATCTCAATCAATTTGAGAGCCGTGGATTCCGGACATCAGGTTTTTTTGTGGTTGACGCTAGGAGAAAAGGTTCCGAGCAAGACTTTCATTTTGCAACATTGTTACAAGGTGGCTCTAAGTAAATAATTGTAAGCTGGGAGAAATTATGAAACAACAGTGAGAAGGTCGAGATTGAGCATCTCAATTGATGCCGACGATGAAGCTGAAGATGGGCAGCGCCGGGTCGGCAATATCCGGGACCCTGTGCCAAACTTTGAACTGGGGCCCATCTTTTGGTGGCGGAGCTACAAAGAAAAATAAATAGGTGGACTAAACTAAATGAGAGACCTGATTATTTTTCTGAAATCGTATATAGTAGTATTTCAGTAATTTGCAAAAATAATAGTATTTCAGTAGAAATATTAAATACTCAGTACCTTTTGTTCTATTGATTACGAGATCAGCATATTCGTCCTTGCAACAATGCAAGCTCGTGGGTGCTTAGGAAAACAGAAGAGAACAGAGGGTTAAAGCCAACCTTGGTACACTGAAATCACTAGATGAAAGACAGCAAACAATTTGATAAATGGCAGTAAAATAGCAGGGAAAGTACACCGAAATTTGGAGAGCATATAAACTAAAATTTAGACAGTCTATCTACGCACTGAAATTTGGATAACTAACACCAACTCTGAATTTTTGGACAACAAAACACTGAGATTTGGACAGCACATACAATGAATTTTTGGACAACAAAACACTGAAATTTGGACAGTACATAAACATAATTTGCATTGCAAGAGAAATAAATTTTGGACACCGTCAACAATACTGAATCACTGTGCTACTCGTACGTCATCAACAAGACTGAATCAATGCCAAGAATGAACTGACCAGGCGGAGGGGATCCAAGTGGCCCGTCGCAATGATTCCAGGTTCTTAAGAAGAAGATGTATCCCCCTCCGCGGCGGAGAGACAGCCCGACGAACCGCGCCAGCTCCATGGGCTTCCTGGCGGGCTCGCGCAGCAGATCCTTGTCTTCTTGTACCCTATGGTGGTGGAACGCCCGTGCGGCAGTGGAACGTGCTTGCGTTCCAAAAGTTAATTAGGAATTAGAAGTAGGAGTCGAGGTTAATTAAAAAGAAGGATTAGCCAGCCGGAGGCTACCTATTTTGGCGAGAGGAACTGATGAACTATCGCCGTGTCGTCCGTCGCCGGCGCTCCGGAGTCTGGGTACGATTGATTATGTTTTGGTGAGAGGCGAGGAACTGTCGCCGACTCGCCGTGTCGCCCGTCGCCAGAGGCAGGATTCATGTAGGCTGTAGCGCCGCGAGTGGCTTTCGCAATGGATCCGAGGATCTCGTTTCCGATCGAGCAGCGGCCTGCGGACGCTCGACGCTTGGACTCGCGCGGACGCGCTAGCGGCCCAGCGCCCAGGAACGGGGGGCCTATACAAAAATTTGGGGCCCCTAAAATTTATGGGCCCGGCCCTGAAGATGGGTCTCCACTGCTAGCTAGCTCTCGGGCAATAAATTGTGAAGGAGAGAAAGAAGGTGGTGGAGTTGATGGCTACAAAGATGATCGTGACAAAATGCTAGTGATTGATGAGCGCGGACGTTTCCATTCATATATTTTTCAAACAATAAAAACTGATCACATGCACGTGCTCGGGTGTATAAAGTTCATGTCCCACGGCCATGCACAATCTTCAGCTTTTGGGGAACTATTTTTATAATTACATGCATGTCAACGCATGACATATTAAGTAAAAAAAATTGGGCCCAAGCCCCAAGGCGACAATAATATCGTACCAAGACCTTTTTTTTGAGATTATCATACCAAGACTAAATATTCTAACTTAAAAAAAAGAATAAATATTCTGAGATCGATTAGGCAGCCGTCGTACCGACCCTGGATGTACGCACGCTTTTCTAATCCGCTGGCGCCACTTTCGTCCATTTCACTGAATGAAACAATTTATCGTAGCTCATGCTCTATAAATAGCATGCTCAAGTCCTAACTCAACACAACAGCAACAAGAACACGGGGTCACGAGCTGCTAACTCCACACCGCACCTCAGCCAGCTGCAGCTTAAGCTCAGTGAGGGTTGCACTGACAAAAATGCAAGGCCTGGCGGCATCTTGCAAGATCGTGCTCGTGATGTTTCTGCTCGGCTTAGGCTTGGCAGGAGCAACCGCCGACAGCCGGAGGAGGGTCGTCTCCAGCAGCCCCGACGAGCCGTGCAAGAAGATGACGCTCTACCTCCACGACATCCTCTACAACGGCGTCAACAACACCGCCAACGCGACGGCGGCGCCGGTGACCAAGCCGACGGACCTGAGCACGTCGCACTGGAGCAACGGCACCTTCTTCGGCATGCTGGTGGTGTTCGACGACCTGGTCACGGAGGGTACGGCGCTGCCGGTCGGCGACAAGGAGCCGGCGGCGCGCGCGCAGGGCTTCTACTTCTACGACAAGAAGGAGTCGTACAACGCGTGGTTCACCTTCTCCCTCGTGTTCGACTCCAAGGCGTACAAGGGCACCCTCAACCTCATGGGCGCCGACCTCATGGACGACGAGACGCGCGACCTCTCCATCGTCGGCGGTACCGGCGACTTCTTCATGGCGCGTGGCATCGCGACGATTCGCACGGACGCCACTGAGGGCTACTTCTACTTCCGCCTCAAGATGGACACCAAGCTCTATGAGTGCTACGTCTGATGATCTGACAGGTTATCAAGAATTCAAGATGGTCATAACACGCACGTACGCGTGTACCTATCAGTACTGAAGGGTGATGTGCCGTTGTTGTTTTTGCTTGCGTGATGAGTTGCATGCATGGGCATGTGGATTGTGTGTCATTCGTGTATGTTGTATGCCCATAAGAGTTTTAATTGTATGGTGCTTTTATTCTGTTCATTTATGAATTTGTTTTTTTTTGCGGGAATTTATGAATTTGTTTTGCGGGGTTATGAAAATCTATTTGTATGTTCAAGTATTTTTTATTTTATTTTTTGAAAAGGGGGACAAACCCCAGCCTTTGCATCTGCATCGGCTCATGCACACAACCATTTATATCTATATCTATACCTACTCATAATACTAATACTATATTAATACTAATTTAATATTAATACTATATTAATTAATAATTAATAATATTAATACTGATGCTATTACAATTTTTAATTTTTAATAATAAAGTAAGGTGTGTTTCTTCAATTGTTTCATCTGTTCACCCACTTTTTTATTTTATGAGATTCTTTACTATCCGAGGTTGTACTATTTTAATAATTTCAATTTTGTTATTGGGCTCTGAAAAATTTGTTCGGTGCTGATATTGGGCCATATTTATGTTACTGGGCTCAGATAAAATAATCGGTGTTGCCTCAAGAAAACTGCTATTAAATAAATTCTATGAGGTAGAAAATTAAAAGAGGGAACAAATTCGGCAGGAAAGAAAGGAATTATAGAAGAAGGAAATAAGAGCATCTCCGGCCGTTGGCCCCCCAGGAGGCTCGAAAAATCGCCGCCTGGGAGCGAACCGGTGGTAAAATCGGCCTGGGGGCGATGGGGTTCCCAGCCGATGCCCAAGGTCGGCCCCAAGCGCATGTTTTTAAAAAAATTGAACATTTATTTGACTAAAATTCGACGAACAGGACAAATATTTCGGCGAAACAGTGCATTACTTCGGCGAACTGAAATAGTTTCTTACGTAGATAAAATACTTAAAAAGTAAACGCGACTACAGGCCGAATAAGGTGCTGAGAGAGGCGAAGTCGGTGCCGTCGCCACCGCCGTCGTCGTTGTCCTCGTCGTCCTTCTCCTCCTTCACGCGGCCGCCCATGCTGGATCCCTGCCCGGCATTGCTCTGGCGGACCGGTGGTGGCGGCGCGTCGTCATCGCTGTAGTCGAGGATGACGACGCCTCCCTCGTCCCGGCCACGGTGCCGAGCTTCGAACCGCTCGTAGGCGAGGCGCTGGCGCTCCAGCTCCGTCCGCGCCTAGTTGTTGCGCGCCCACTTCAAGGCCGTTGTGTTGTCGAGCTCCTCCTTGACGCCGCCGGCGAGCCCTGGCTCCATCTTCACGACGGCGCGCCCCGGCTCCGTCTTCACGGCGGCGAGCCCCGGCTCCGTCTTCAGTTTGACGTAGCGCGGAGGAGCCGAGGAGGAGGTGCGCCTGCCGTCCTCATTGATGACGATGCCGGCGCTGCGGGTGCGCTGGCCGAGCGGTGTCTCCGCTGCGGCAGGGCCGACCCTGTGTTTTGGGAGGCCCTAGGCGAACTCGACGACATGGGCCCCTATGTCGTAAGATCATATATATGTATGTGTGCGTGTGATACATAAACATATATATAAGAGTAATCTTTTAACCACACATCTTTAATTTGAAATTTGACTATTATAATTATTGGACAATGCCATATTACGACAGAAATACTCAAAAGATAGCAAAACAAAACTAAAATGACATGATTACCTCAAAAAAGAAACAAATTCGACTCACTCCATTGACAACAATAATACTCCATTGCTTCAAAAAAGGTTTCTTCAGGCGTTTCTTGATGCAAAGTCATTAAGGGCACTATCAAGATCAACATCAGATGAGTTATCATCCGAAAAAGCTTCTTAGGCAACGTAGCATGCTGTGTCCTAAAATTATATAAAAGTAAAGAGTATACAAAGAATTAGAAATTTATAGATCGGATAATCGAAACCCTAGATATGGACATAGAATGACTAAAGATTAGGATGGTTGAATGTATACTATGTAGAAGAGTATACATAACAATTTTGAAACTTCAGATGGATAGTTGAATACCTAGTAAAAAAACTACTCAAATTGAGGGATCGATGAATGGATTAGGAGTCGTGGATATGTACTTTCCTGAGTCCTGACGCTCACATACGTATAACGTATTAACCTATTGCCGGATGGCCGGGTTGCCGGCACGGCCGCACAGCACAACAACAGTCTGCCGGACTGCCGCGCGTAGCAGCGACAACGAGCGGCCAAGGTGCTTAGCAGCGGAGCGACGGGCCGACGATACGAGGAAAGATGAATCGACGATTGAAGGCACAAGCCAGATCTTCCGATTGATTTGTTTCACATGTATACGCGTGCGCTGTGCGGCCGTCGTGGCTGATGCTTCGCTAATCTCTACCTAGCTACCTTTTTTTTAACTTTCTACCTAGCTACCTGACGGGCCGAGCACATCTCATTTATTTTTCCACACAATTTTTTCCTTATCTATTTTTTTGCTTATACTCTATATGTATACACATCATGGGCCCCCCTTCGGCCTGGGCCCTGGGCCGCCGCCCCTCTGCCCATGCCCCAGGGCCGGCCCTGCATTGCGGGCTTGGCCTTGACGCCGAACACCGCCGGCGAGCCGGAGGAGTGGGAAGAGGAGCAGGAGGAGGAGTGAGAGGAGGAAGACAAGGAGGAGCCGAACCTCCTAGGCATCCATTGCCCGGTGCTCCGGCGAGGGACCGGGGCGGCGGCCACGGCAGGGTATGCCAGCGGCGGGTCATTGCCCACTCGAGGTACTGGAGTACCTCATGGAGCGTGTGGCCGGGGGCGTCCCACCATAGGCGGCGCCCCTAGCTGTTTTGGACGCCCCCACCACCGGTGCCCCGTTGGTGGACGCCCGCCGCTACGCCTACCGGCGTTGGAAGTACGCTGTCCACGACACGTGGTTGTCCGCGGCGTACTGTGGGAGGGCGCGCTGCTCCTCCGGCAGCGACGCCCGCACACGGTCAACCTCGGCGGCGAAGAGGTCGGGATGCGCGTCGACATCGGGCACCGGAGGAATCGGGACTCCGCCGACGCTGAGTCTCCACCCCGGCGGCCCGGCGCGCATGTCCGGTGGCGCCGAGACGTTCGCCTTGAAGAAGAGATAGGCCTCCCACTCGTGGAGCGAGAGGCGGGCGAAGCCGTTGGCCGCCGCCCCGTCGGCGGGGAACCGCTCGGCCATCGGGTGGGCTTGGGGAGAGAGGGAGGGGGAAGGTTGGCGGTGGCTGCGCACGGGGAGAGGCAGAGCTCGGCGTCGGCTGTGGGCGGGTGTGGCCAAAGGTGAGGGGAGGCCCTGCTTTTATAGCCGCGCGCCATGGGTACGCGTGGCGGGAAGGGAGGCGTCGCCGCACCGCCCGTGAAGCGCCCCCCATGGGGAATCCAATGGCAAGGCTGACCGACGACAGCCTTGTCATTGATTCCACGCGGGAAATCGAGGCATTGTGAGGACGACGAGGCGAGTGTCGCTGACTCGGCGGGCCTGTAGCTCTTTCACGCTAAAACCGCTCGCCCCGGCGCCCCCTAGCGCGCCGGGTTCGGCTTGGGTCCGCACGCGCCAGTTTCGCCCCAAACCGGTGAAAAACGGTCTCCTGTGACGCGACTGGACCTTTTTTTGGCGCCGACGTGGAAAAACTGGCTGGAGGGGCCTGTTGGGTGCGCGGCTGGAGATGCTTTAAGGATTGATTACATTTTCCGTAAAGAGATAGACAGGTGACCACCATCAACAATGAGGAGAAATGACAACACAGATGACTTGTTAGGGATGAGCTAGTTCATTTCTTCTATTGCAACACACGAGCATCTTTGCTAGTTATATCCTAAAATGCATTACTGAACATTAAGAGTTGTCAAATAGTCGGGTTTTTCCAAAGATCGTGCGTCTAGTTTTGGAAAAGCACGGGACCTAGTTGGTTGCTTATTTTGCAAGTATAAGATGCTGTGGCAGCCTGTGTCGATCAACAGTGTGTAGCTACCACGGATAGGGCACTCTGTAGGACTATAGTGCATGAGTTTCTCGATGCGGCTGAGGCAAACAAGCAGAATGGTTTTATGTGTTATCCATGCACTGAATGTGGGAATACGAGGTCTTACTCTAACCGGAAAATCCTTCACTCCCACCTGCTTTACAAGGGTTTCATGCCACACTATAATGTTTGGACGAGGCACGGAGAAATAGGGGTTATGATGGAAGACGACGAAGAAGAAGAGTACGATGACAACTATGTGCCCCCTGAATATGGTGATGCTGCAACGGGGGGAGCTGGTGAAGATCAAGAGGAACCAGACGATGTGCCCAATGATGCTGCAATGGGTGAAGCTGCTGAAGATCAAGAGAAACCAGATGATGTGCCCGATGATGATGATCTCCGCCGGGTCATTGTCGATGCAAGGACGCAATGCGAAAGTCAAAAGGAGAAGCTGAAGTTCGATCGCATGTTAGAGGATCACAAAAAAGGGTTATACCCCAATTGCGAAGATGGCAACACAAAGCTCGGTACCGTACTAGAATTGCTGCAGTGGAAGGCAGAGAATGCTGTGGCTGACAAAGGATTTGAGAAGCTACTGAAAATATTGAAGAAGAAGCTTCCAAAGGATAACGAATTGCCTGACAGTACATACGCAGCAAAGAAGGTCGTATGCCCTCTAGGATTGGAGGTGGAGAAGATACATGCATGCCCTAATGACTGCATCCTCTACCGCGGTGCATACAAGGATCTGAACGCATGCCCGGTATGCGGTGCATTGTGGTATAAGATCAGACGAGATGACCCTGGTGATGTTGACGGCAAGCCCCCCAGGAAGAGGGTTCCTGTGAAGGTGATGTGGTATGCTCCTATAATACCATAGTTGAAACATCTGTTCAGAAACGAAGAGCATGCCAAGTTGATGCGATGGCATAGTGAGAACCGAAAGAAAGATGGGAAGTTGAGAGCACCCGCTGACGGGTCGCAGTGGAGAAAAATCGAGAGAAAGTACTGGGATGAGTTTGCAAAGGACCCAAGGAATGTATGGTTTGCTTTAAGCGCGAATGGCATTAATCCTTTTGGGGAGCAGAGCAGCAATCACAGCACCTGGCCCGTGACTCTATGTATGTATAACCTTCCTCCTTGGATGTGCATGAAGCGGAAGTTCATTATGATGCCAGTTCTCATCCAAGGCCCTAAGCAACCCGGCAACGAAATTGATGTGTACCTAAGGCCATTAGTTGAAGAACTTTTACAGCTGTGGAATGGAAACGGTGTACGTGCGTGGGATGAGCACAGACAGGAGGAATTTAACCTTAAGGCGTTGTTGTTCGTGACCATCAACGATTGGCCCGCTCTCAGTAACCTTTCAGGACAGACAAACAAAGGATACCACGCATGCACGCACTGTTTAGATGACACTGAAAGTATATACCTGGACAAATGCAGGAAGAATGTGTACCTGGGCCATCGTCGATTTCTTCCGACCAACCATCAATGTCGAAAGAAAGGCAAGCATTTCAAAGGCGAGGCAGATCACCGGAAGAAGCCCGCCATGCGCACCAGTGATCACGTGCTTGCTATGGTCAATGATTTACACTACGTAATCTTTGGAAAGGGTCCCGGTGGACTAGCTGTTCCAAATGACGCCGAGGGACACGCACCCATGTGGAAGAAGAAATCTATATTTTGGGACCTACCCTACTGGAAAGACCTAGAGGTCCGCTCCTCAATCGACGTGATGCATGTGACGAAGAACCTTTGCGTGAACCTGCTAGGCTTCTTGGGCGTGTATGGGAAGACAAAAGATACATCTGAGGCACGGGAGGACCTGCAATGTTTGCACGAAAAAGACGGCATGCCTCCGAAGCAGTATAAAGGTCCTACCAGCTACGCTCTTACGAAAGAAGAGAAAGAAATCTTCTTTGAATGCCTGCTCAGTATGAAGGTCACGACTGGCTTCTCGTCGAATATAAAGGGAATAATAAATATGCCAGAGAAAAAGTTTCAGAACCTAAAGTCTCATGACTGCCACGGGATTATGACGCAACTGCTTCCGGTTGCATTGAGGGGGCTTCTACCGGAAAACGTCCGATTAGCCATTGTGAAGCTATGTGCATTCCTCAATGCAATCTCTTAGAAGGTGATCGATCCAGAAATCGTACCAAGGCTAAGGAGTGATGTGGAGCAATGTCTTGTCAGTTTCAAGCTGGTGTTCCCACCATCCTTCTTCAATATCATGACGCACGTCCTAGTTCATCTAGTCGATGAGATTGTCATCCTGGGGCCCGTATTTCTACACAATATGTTCCCCTTTGAGAGGTTCATGGGAGTCCTAAAGAAATATGTCCGTAACTGCGCTAGGCCAGAAGGAAGCATCTCCATGGGCCATCAAACAGAGGATGTTATCGGGTTTTGTGTTGACTTCATTCCTGGCCTTAAGAAGATAGGTCTCCCTAAATCGCGGTATGAGGGGAGACTGACTGGAAAAGGCACTCTTGGAAGAGACTCAATAATATGCAGGGACGGATATTCTTGGTCTCAAGCAAACTACACAGTTCTATAGAACTCTACCTTGGTGACCCCGTATGTCGATGAACACAAGAATAGTCTGCGCTCCAAACACCCGGAGCAGTGCGACGACTGGATTACATGTGAACACATCAAGACTTTCAGCAGTTGGTTGGAAACACGTCTCAGAGGTGACAACACTGTTTGTGATGAGTTGTACTTGTTGTCCAGGGGACCATCTTTGACTGTATTGACTTATAAAGGATACGAGATAAATGGGAATACATTTTACACGATCGCCCAAGATCAAAAGAGCACCAACCAAAACAGCGGTGTCCGCTTTGATGCAGCAACCGGGAGCGGAAAGGACACATATTATGGTTACATAGTGGACATATGGGAACTTGACTACGGACCTGATTTTAAGGTCCCTTTGTTTAAGTGCAAATAGGTCAATCTGTTAGGCGGCGGGGTACAGGTAGACCCATAGTACGGAATGACAACAGTGGATCTGAAAAATCTTGGGTACACTGATGAACCATTCGTCCTAGCCAATGATGTGGCACAGGTTATCTATGTGAAGGACATGTCTACCAAACCGAGAAAAAGAAAAGATAAGGAAGCGAATACACCATACGATGAGCCAAAGCGCCACATAGTTCTTTCAGGAAAAAGGGACATCGTGGGAGTGGACGGCAAGACAGACATGTCTGAAGACTATGAAAAGTTTCATGAAATTCCTCCCTTCAATGTCAAGGCTGACCCAAGCATCCTGATAAACAATGAAGATTATCCATGGTTTCGGCGCAATAAGCAAATGACACAAGCGAAGAAAAAGTGAAGACTTTCTCCCGCAACTATTATGATGGTACCATGCCAACTTTGTAACACACGAACATGCTACTATTGTCCGTTTTGTACATGCACATGCTATGTGGGTGAAATTATGATACCATGCCAACTTTCAACTTTTTCAGAGTTCATTTGAAATGCTTTCATGTCTTATGGTTCGGCCCTCGTAATACCATGACCATTAGTCCCTGGCCCATGCCAACTTTCAACTTTCTAAAACTAATGGCACTAACAGAAAGTTTATAATTTTGCTCCTCGCCCCTGGCCCATGACCATTAGTCCCGGTTTGTGCCACAAACCGGGACTAAAGGGTTGGTCCTCGTTGCGAGCAGAGTTTAGTCCCACCTCGCCAACCGAAGGGGGCTCACACCGGTTTATAAGCCCTTCCCTCTCTGCCTTGTTGAGCTCCTCTCAAAGTGAAAATAGATGCCCTAATAGAGAAAAGTTTAACCTAAATTCATAGTGAATTTCTCTGAAATTCATAGAAATTTACTAGGAATTTAGGTTGAATTTTCTCTATAAGCGCATCTATTCTCATTTTTTTAGTAAGTTAATCACAAACTTGTGATTCAAACAATTTTCAAAGAATTCAAATTTTAACTATTCAAATTTGAAAACTAATGGCACTAACAGAAAGTTTATAATTTTTCTAAAACTAATGGCACTAACAGAAAGTTTATAATTTTGCTAACCTAAAGGCAAACAGAATTAAAAATTAAAGCAAAAAACAAAAGAAAATAAATAATGCAAAAAACAAATCAAAAAAACAGGAAAAAACTATTTTTATAGTAAAGTTAATCACAAAATAAAATAAATAAAGCAACAAAGAAAACAAAAAAACTAAAAAAGTGTTTTCAAATTTGAAAACTAATGGCACTAATAGAAAGTTTATAATTTTTCTAAAACTAAAAGCAAAAAGAATAAAAAAAATAAAGCAAAAAACAAAAGAAAATAAATAATGCAGAAAACAAAACCAAAAAACTGGAAAAAATAGCAATAATAAGTATTTTGTTGTAAGTAGTAACAAAATAAAATAAATAAAGCAACAAAGAAAACAAAAAACAAAAAAGTGTTTTCAAATTTGAAAACTAATGGCATTAACAAAAAGTTTATAATTTTTCTAAAACTAAAAGCATAAAGAATTAAAAAATAAAGCAAAAAACAAAAGAAAATAAATAAAGCAACAAAAAAACAAAAAAATGCCACCTACTGGGCCCCCACGGCCTGAATACGACTAGAAACCCATCCAAGGGCCAGGATTCAGGCCCGCAGGAGGCCGAGTAGGCCCACAGGCATAGCAGTGACAATTAGGCCCGTAAGCCTACAATGGAGAGGAGCTCGAGAGGGGTGCGGCAGTGGGGCTTATAAACCACTGCGCACCCCTCTCAACTAGCAAGGTGGGACTAAACTTTCGACGCAGCAGCCGCACAAGGCCTTTGGTCCCGGTTGGTGGCACCAACCGGGACTAAAGGGGGCCATTGGTCACGGTTCGTGGCACAAACCATGACCAATGCCCCCCTTTAGTCCCAGTTGGTGCTACCAACCGAGACCAAAGGCCGCCTTTGGTCTCGGTTGGTAGCACCAACTGGGACTAAAGGGGGGCATTGGTCATGGTTTGTGCCACGAACCGTGACCAATGCTCCGTCTATATAAGCCACACTTGTGAAAAGTTTGGTTCAGTTTCTTCGATCCCGCCCCGACGATGCCGCCAGGCTGCCCGTGCTCGCCATCGCCGCCCCGAGGTCGCCGCCGCCGTCACCGCCCGCTCCTCGAGCCCTTGCCGCCCCCGAGCCCGCGCCGCCCCTCGAGCTCACCGTCGTCCCCAAGCCCGCGCCACCCCTCAAGCTCACGCCGCCCCTCGAGCTCGCCGTCGTCCCCAAGCCCGCGCCGCCCTCGATCTCACCGTCGTCCCCGAGCCCTCCTCCCAGAGCCCGTGCCGCCCTCCTCCCCGAGCCATCCGCCGCCCTCGCCGATGCCCACGTCGCCGCCCTCGCCGATGCCCTCGCCGCCCCCGCCGTCGCCCTCGCCAGTCAACCTCGCTGCTGTGAGCCGCCGCCACCTGTTTATCATTTTTTTCATTTTTTGTACGTATATATAATGTATATATGTATGTGGCTATATGTATGTATAGATGTTCATATATGTGTATTATTTTTTTTGTTCAGAGCATTTTTTGTTCATATATGTATTTTTTGTTTATGTGTATTTTTTTTGTTCATAGCATTTTTTTGTTCATATTTTTTTCATAGCATTATTTCCATGTATATATGTATGTGGCTATGTATGTATAGATGGATAGCATTTTTTCCATGTATGCATGTCATTGTCGATATACCCCCTCCCCATTAACTTCGACAGGAGGGGGGTCGATATAACCCTCCCCGATAACTTCGACATGAGGGGGGGGGGGGTCAATATACCCCCTTCCTGATAACTTTGACATGAGGGGGGGTCGAGAACTAGTTTAGAGGGTCGAGGGTTGAGAACTAGTTTAGGGGGTCGAGGGTTGAGAACTAGTTTAGGGGGTCGAGGGAAGAAGGGGAAGAAGAGCGAGAAGAAGAGGGAGAAGAAGAGGAGAGGAAGTCTTCTCCTCTATTCTTTCTTCTCTTCTTTTTTCTTCTTCTTCCTATATGTATTAGTTTTTTTATTTAGGTTGTTAATTAGTAGATATTAATTTTGTTCATATATGTATGGATGCATGTGATATGTATGTATGTATGCATGTATTGGGTATGTCGTTGTCGATATACCCCCTACCCGATAACTTCGACATGAGGGGGTCGAGAGGGGGTCTAGGGTCGTCGAGGGTTCGAGGGGTCGAGGGGTCCAGGGTCGTTGAGGGTCGAGGGGTCGAGGATCGCCAGGGGTCGAGAGAGGTTTCCTAGTGTCAAAGTATTGAAGAAATCCATGGCTTCATCATTAGCCGGAAGTAACCAGGGCATGACGAAGTCCTCCAAAGTTACTTTGGAATGGTGTCCCTGATAGGATAATTTGCCTTTTTGTCAGGACCCCGACTCGATGCCACATAGGTCTAGCATGTAACACCTCATATCCCTTTGCGGCCTCACGCACGGTATTCCCACGGGTGTCGTCTTACCTTTGCTCGGGACCGTTTGCGCCTTTTGGCACACGTATATGATAGTGTCGCTAGCACCCATATGATAAGGAGCCCGGGCTGACATGGCTAGTCGTAAACCCGAAGTGGCACAGACTTACAGGGACAGGCATCCATGACCCAGCATCGAACGTGTCGATCATCAGCAAGTGGGTCTGGGCTGTAGCACTGGGATAGCAGGACTCCGGTAAACCGGGCTGTAGCGGGCTAACAGGCCTCCGGTACTCAATGCGTGACATTTCCCCGAAGGGACAGACACAGGAACGAAGAAGGACACATGCCGGCCAGCCTAAGTGTTCCGGAGCAGTAGCAAGCTACCATGGCTCAGTGGAGACACTAGGAGACATTTCCCGGTAAGAGAGGCTACTAAGGATAAACAACTAGATAGTCAGATCCCACACATACCAAGCATTTCAATCATACACACAATATGCTCGATATGTGCAAATACAACAAGGCATCACAACATGACTCTACGACACAAGTACTTTATTTAAGGCTCAGAGAGCCATACATAACATACACATAGGTACGGGTCACACGACCCAGCATTCAAGTCATACAGTCATACAAACCAGCAGCAGAAGTAACTTGTCTGAGTACAGACAACTAGTAAAATAAAAGAGGCTTGGAAAGCCTAGCTATACTACGTGGTCCTTCACAAGCTCAGGATCACCACCTGGGCCTTATCCTACTCATTGATGTTAACGTCTACGAAGAACCCATCAGAAGGGGTTGCAGCGTCTTCTGTAAAAAAATGTAAATTATAGCAACATGAGTACAAAGGTACTCAGCAAGACTTACATCAGATCCTACATACATGCACATTATCAAAAAGGGTTGGTGGAGTTGTTGCAGCAAGCCAGCTTTGACTCTTGGCTAGGCTATCCTACGAGACTCCAACTTGAAACGGTTTTGCGCACACGAGTCCACTACTCACCACTTCAATACACTACCGAGGATCCACCTCCGTCTTCCTACGGAAGAGCCATCCTCGGCACTCACACTTATCTTGAGGCTTTTAGTAGTTTCCATTTACTTGTCTATGAACTGTATAGGCAACCAAGTAGTCCTTTACCGCGGACGCGGCTATTCGAATAGATCATGATAAGCCTGCAGGGGTGTACTTCTTCATACACGCTCTCACCACTTACCGTCGTTTACACGACATGTACTCGGCAACCTTCAAGCGGAAGCCCAACGTGGGTGTCGTCCACGACCTACCTAATCACCTAAGTCTCCAATCCAGGTTTATCGCCTATCCAGGTTCCATCCGCAGGGAGTCTGGCCGAGGTTTCCCATACGGCCCCGAACGATGTGTACAGGGGTCCGTGACACCTAACAGGTGCCCGGTATTCCCGGCCACGTACCTACCGCATCACAGCCCACCCCTACGGTCAGCGCTGTCCACGGCCTCCAGTAGCCTACAAACACCAGAAACTACTTGCAACTCCTGGACGGAGAACTAGGGTGAATAAGAAGCCGAGAGGGTCCATTGGTTTCGGGCCCAATGCATGGTAGTAGCTGATTCTTAAATCACACATACATATCTCAGTGCTTAAGGTCGGCTTCAATGAAACAACCCACCATGTACTCCTACATGGCCTCTCATCGATACCTTTACCAAATCGTGTTCACCACACCACTCTCATTACCGACATGATCATTTCACTCTAGCCCATCACCCAGATGAACCAGACCTGACACGACTCTAAGCATAGCAGGCATAGCAAGGTAGGAACAACACATACATATGGCTCAATCAACTCCTACACATGCTAGTGGGTTTCATCTAGTTACTGTGGCAATGACAGGTCATGCAGAGGAAGTGGGTTCAACTACCGTAGCACACAGCAGTTTGAAACGCGTTGTCTTAATGCAGTAAAAAAGAGCAGAAGCGAGAACATGGGATTGTATCGATATGATCAAATGGTTGGTTGCTTGCCTGATGGTTCGATGCACTGATACGGTTCTTCGTTAGGGTAATCACGGTACTCCTCGGAGGCAGAACCTGCCGCAAAGAACACCGATACACAATCATCACCAAACAATGTGCGACAATATGATGCATGCATGAAACATGGCAATATGAGTGTGTTGGGCTAATGCAACTAAGACCAGAAGGGTTTGAACCAATTTGAACCAAAGATTCAAATTTCAAACTCATACATGGCCCTTTAAAGTGTTTTACCTTGTTCTGCATTAAACATCAAGTTAACTTGTTTAATCATGCATGAAAATAGTACAGATGGATAGGTTGAATTTTTCTGATCATTTTTCATATATAACTTGTCTGATTTGGAGTTACAGATTAAAAGTTATGAATTTTTGAAGTTTAAACTATATTCTGGAATTTCCTATATTAGATTAAATCCAGAAAATCAATTACTGCGTCAGCCTGACGTCAGTGTGACATCAGCAGGTCAACGAGACACGGTCCGGGTCAAACCTGACAGTGGGTCCCGCGTGTCAGTGTGATTAGTTAAACTAAAATTAATTTAAACTAATCCTAAATAGTTAACAGGGCTGGGCCCCACCTGTCATTGACTCAGGAGAGTCAACCAGGGCCCACCCGTGGTCAAACCCAGGTCGGCTGCCCGGCGTTTAGCCGCCGGCGAGCCCGACGCGGCGGCGGAAGTGGTTTTGGCCGTTCCGGCCACCAAATGGGTCGTGGAGGCCATCGGAGTGGAGCTGAGGACGAGCCGCAACTCTTGGTGGAGTCCGTTGGGGTCGGGGTGGCCGAAGTTGGCGCCGGCGACGACTTTGGCGGCCACCGGAGTTCGGCCGAGGGCGAACTTTACGCTAGAGGGGTCGGTGAGGTGCGGGGAGTAGCTGGTTAGGTGCTACGTGACACGGTGAGCATGATGGACACCAGTTTGTGGCCGGAGGGTGACCGGGAGCACGTCGGCGACGAGCTCCGCGGCGGTGGGTGCGGTTGAGCTCCGGGAGGTCGCTACATGGCTCGGGAGCAAGAAAAGAAGGGAGGGGAAGATGGTTAAGCTCACGGGGAGTTCGACGAAGCACTTGGTGCGGCCGGGGACGGGCCGGAGCGACGACGGCGTTGAAGGGGATCTCCGGCGACGGCGGTTCGGTCGAGGTCGATGCGGTGGACTCGGGCCTTGCGAGCGCTCGGGGCTCGGCTTGCTCGAAGGAGAGGAGGGTGGCGGAGCTCCTGGACACGGCGGCACGACGTGGGGTTGACGGAGGGCGTGGCTACGGCGAGGGGGTGGCGGCGATGGCGTCGGCCATGTCGGGGAAGCACGCGAGAGAGAGGGGTTGGGGGAGAATGGAGGTGTCCTGGAGGTTCACGGCGCGGCGTGGAGTTCATCCATCCAGCCCCGAGGCGAGGAGGTGAAGCAGGGCGACGGCCAGCTGCGTGGCGCGCGCTGCCGTCGCCGTCGGGCACCTGCCTGCCTGCCTGGCCGGCAAGCAGCTCGCTGGCGCGGCGCTGGGCTGGGCCGGCAGGTGGGCCGGGTGCTGGGCGCCAGGTAAGTTTTCCTGTTACTTCCTGTTTTCTGTTTTTTTAATACTTCTGCAACTTTGTTGAATTATTAAAAATACTTAGGCAACTCCTAAAATCACCAAACTACTCCTGGTCCATAGTTGGATTATTTCCAACATGAAACATTTTAGTTTGGAGATATTTGAGCATTTGAATATTTTATATAATTTTAAATGCCCAAATTCAAATATCTATGATTTAATTCAAAGACCCTAAGATGACCTAGGAAAATGTGCATCACTTTTGGCAGAGGTTCTGAACCAAGACAAAAATGATGGGCATTTTAGAAGGGCATTTCAGGTTCATTGAAAAAGTTTTTAGTAAACCCTAGTTGGTTTCAGAGGGGGCTGGGGGTTCTGTCATCCCCATTTCAGGTTTCTGATGAAAGAATAGACATGATGCAACACTCTAATGCATGAACTAGCTAGGGTGTGACACTTTTTGTATGAATTTCAGCAAAGGCCTTCCAAATAACGATATTTGGAAGGTTCTTGCTGAACTTTGTACCAAAAAACGAATTATCTTATCTGGGACTCCGTTCCAAAATAACTTTGGAGAGCTTCGTACCATCATGCACATGTTACTTTCGCCTAATCATGAAGACATGGTTTTGTTGAATTCTTTGACACTAGGCAACCTCCCAACCCCTCGGCTATCCTCTCCAACATGAGAGGAAGAAGAGGATAAAAAAAGAAGAGGAAGAAGAAAAAAAAGAGGAGAAGAAAGAATAGAGGAGTTTTCCTCTATTCTTTCTTCTCCTCTTTTTTTCTTCTTCTTCCTCTTTATTTTATCGGGAACGAGGGTCGTCGAGGGTCGCCGAGCGGTAGAGGAGAAACCCTAAATAGAAAGTATCGTTGGTGTGAGATACATGTCTTATGCGTATTCGGTTTCCCTTATATATTAGTCAAGGTTATAGTAATGTAATTGATGAGTTATGCATGCATGTGTAGTTTCCACTATATTCTCCTAGAGATTAAGCTTGAGCAGGGACTAGTAACCGTCTTAGACTCAAGACGAAAAGATCCCCAGGACTATGCAGACATGACTCAAATACTCGAGAAGTAAGTTAAATCGATCATTATCCACCATATCAGCAACTTTGTTCATTTCCTGATATATCAAGTAATTGTTTTCTTTGTCCGGCAGGGTTTGGAGAAAATTCACCAGAAAAGCTCCGGGACCGCTGAAGGAGCTGCAATTTAGACACCCGAAAGTAAGTACTATAGTAGCATGTTCCGCGCATCTACTAGTCATTCATGCGCTAGTTTCATCAATACCATTTGACATTCTTGCTTATCAGTTTGATTGACCTCTATTTCTTGTAAAGTGGTTGTGGCAGGAACAAGGGAATGATTTCTATGGATACTACGTTTGCGAGTCCATCCGCCACACGACCTGTGAGCGGGGCTACACTGACGAACAATATGAAGTATGTAAATAACAACATTCACAATTTTATTTTATTACCATCATTTGTGTTGAGTTTCATTCATTCATATATATATGTATTGACCCCCTTCTTTAAATTAGATGTTTCGGAAGCGGGATGAACTCCTAGCACCATCTCGCATGCGAGCAATTCAAGAGGAATTGGCGGCATTCTTTCTTGACCACGTGATCCCTGAAGACGGAGAATACTATGTGGACCCTGAGTCCGTATGATTATATTTGTAAGAGATAATTATTGTATATATGTAGCAGGTAGTGTCGGATAGATATACGAGAACTTGTTGTTCGACCAATCTCTCGGAGAAGGAGAGGTGGTCGATATCACTTCTCTCTGTATGCATATATGTTCATGACGATCTTCTGTTTCCTTCGTTTGCTTACTAGCTAGCTAGCGTGTCTAGTCCTCTCTATACGTATGTATAGTACGTAGCATCGACCAAGCACGGACATAAGAGAGGACACTTCTCTCTATTAATTATAGCTAGCTAACACAATATATGAAACACCTAAATTAACCCCCCCCTTTCAAAAAAAACCCAAAAACCCCAACCTCAGAAATGCTGACGCGTGGATGCCTATTGGTCCCGGTTGGTGCCACCAACCGGGACCAAAGGGTCTCCTGCCTGGGCTCCGCGCACAGGCCACGTGGAGGCCCATCTGTCCCGGTTCTGGATTGAACCGGGACTAAAGGGATAGGGCATTAGTACCGGCCCTTTAGTCCTGGTTCCAGAACTGGGACAAAAGGCCCTTATGAACTGGGACAACATGCCCTTTTTCTACCAGTGCCACCCGCTCACCTCCATGTATTTTAGCATGCGCAAGTCGAGTTCTCAACACCCCAACAACAGGAGCTGCATAGTCAGCTGCACACTTCTGGCATAACATATATATACATATACTTAGCAAGAGTTGCACCAACAACAATGCACTACTACGGAAAAGCCTAGCAGTATCACGGGAGACAATGCTACTGCTACGACGCTACAACTAAGTTGTAGCGGTAGCGTTGGTTTCCAGCGCTATACCTGCTTAGCAGTAGCGCTGGTTTAAGAACGTGTTACTGATAGTTACTAGCAGCGCCGCTCTACACACCCTATTACTATTATTACGTATTCTTTTTTTATGTCATATTCATACACCATTATACAAGTTTTCATACACTAGCAATTTAGAGATTATTATTACATCATAATGAGTTGTTACACATTGGGTGAAAGAACCGCGGGTTAGTTTAAGTGGATGCAATCCAACTTGGTCACTTTGGATCCATCCACTTGAATCTAATCTGCGGTTCTTTCACCCAATGATGTAACAACTCATAATCATAATATCATTACCAATTTATTATCATAATACATCATTGTCATATAACAACTCCTCATTATCATCATTTTCGTCCATGAGACATCACATACCAACTTGGTCACTAGTCATAATAACAACTCCTCCTCATCATCATCGTAGTACTCATAATCACAACTCCTCATCCTCCTCATTATCAACTCTAACACATTGTACCACATAATAACAACTTCTCATCATCATCATAGTCATAATCAACACTAACTAATTGTTCTTAATACCTAGTACCTACTCCTCTCTCCTATGTAAAATACCATAAAACAGATAAACCGGTCCATCTCTATAATGGAGAATGGAGATAATCCTATCTCCAACTTGTGGCTTGCGCACATTCATGTTGTCTCCAATTAGTTGCATGTGTGCATTAATCACTTTGCTCCATTCTTTGATTTTGAGCCTGACACATCTCCAACGTATCTATAATTTTTGATTATTTCATGATATTATATTATCTGTTTTGGATGTTTTATATGCATTAATATACTATTTCATATTATTTTTGGGACTAACTTATTAACCTAGAGCCAAGTGTCAGTTCTTGTTTTTTCCTTGTTTTTAAGCTTCGCAAAAAAGGAATACTAAACGGAGTCCAAATGGAATAAAACTTCACGATGATTTTTCTTGGACCAGAAGACACCCAGGAGACTCGGAGTGCAAGTCAGAAGAGCCATGAGGTGGTGACAAGGGTGGAGGGCATGCCCTAGGGGGCGCTCCCTTACCTTGTGGGCCCCTCGGTGACTCCCTTACCTAGATCTTCGTCCTATATATTCACATATATTCGAAAACCCTCATAAGCATCCAAGAAAACACTTTTCCACCGCCACAACCTTCTGTTCCCGTGAGATCCCATCCTGGGGCCTTTTCCGACAATCTGCCGGAGGGGGATTCGATCACGGAGGGCATCTACATCAACTCTATTGCCCTTCCGATGAAGCGTGAGTAGTTTACTACAAACCTACAGGTCCATAGCTAGTAGCTAGATGGCTTCTTCTCTCTTTTTGATTCTCAATACCATGTTCTCCTCGATGTTCTTGGAGATCTATCCGATGTAATCTTGTTTTGTGGCGTGTTTGTCGAGATCCGATGAATTGTGGATTTATGATCAGCTTATCTACGAATATTATTTGAATCTTCTCTGAATTATTTTATGCATGATTTGATATCTTTGTATTTCTCTTTGAATTATCGGTTTAGTTTGGCCAACTAGATTGGTTTTTCTTGCAATGGGAGAGGTGCTTAGCTTTGGGTTCAATCTTGTGTGATTTCACCCAGTGACGAAGTAGGGGTAGCGAGACACGTATTGAATTGTTGCCATTGAGGATAAAAAGATGGGGTTTTCATCATATTGTTTGAGTTTTATTCATCTACATCATGTAATCTTACTTAATGCATTACTCCGTTCTTTATGAACTTAATACTCTAGATGCATGCTGGATAGCGGTCGATGTGTGGAGTAATAGTAGTAGATGCAGGTAGGAGTCGGTCTACTTGACACGGATGTGATGCCTATATTGCATAACCATCGCCTTGGATATCGTCATAACTTTGCGCTTTTCTATCAATTGCTCGACAGTAATTTGTTCACCCACCGTATTATTTGCCTTCAAGAGAGAAGCCTCTAGTGAAACCTATGGCCCCTGGGTCTATTTTCCATCATATTAGTTTCTGATCTGTTATTTTGCATTGCTTTATTTTCAGATTATTAAATTCAAAAATACCAAATACTTGCTTCATTTTCCTTATTTTTTTTATTTGCGTTCGATCTATCAATCTACTAGCAATTATTTATCTCACGCCTGTTTGCCTATCTTGAGGCGCCGTACCCGAAGGGATTGAACAACACCTTTAACACGTCAGGTTATGAGGATTTGTTATCGTGTGCAGGGGTTTGTTCGGGTTGTGTGCTTGTTCTCCTACTGTTCGATAACCTTAAACGTTTTCATATCTGAGGGAAATACCAACCGCGCTCGTGCTGCATCAAATCCCTTCTGTAGCGACCCGACCTCAAACGGTCAAGTCTCTGTGCTTCAGTGTCATCCCTGGATTGGTAATGCTGACACACATAGTACTCGAAGGATTTATAACAGAGTGGCAATCACACACTTATTACATCGAATGTCTCAAGAGAGAACTTATTACAATAAATATGTCTTAAGGCCATCTAATACGATAACAGCGGAAGGCTTGGAAGAATAAAGTGAGTCTATCAACTCCAATGGCATAGCTGAGTGCATGACACCAATGAACCTACTCACTCGTCTAACTCACTGATCTGTTGCATCCCCAAAATAGGTCAGCACATGGAATATGCGGCAATGTAACACAGGAGAGTAATGAACAGATAAATGCTATCACTACATGCATATATGGCTGGTGGAGACTATACGGTTAATATGTTTTGAGAAAAGCCAATTTTTCCTACAACAAAGGAATATAGTTTATTTAACTATCATGGTAGTTGAACAATATTGAGAAGGTTCCTCCAACTCAATCCCAATTAAAGTAATTATCAACCCAACAAAATTTATTTAGAGTGATGATATCCATATGATAATCCAAGAACCAGATACTCAAGATGTCCATAACCGGGGACACATCTAACCATGATTAGTTTGTACACTCTGCAGAGGTTTGCGCACTTTTCCCCACAAGACTCGATCTCCTCCGTTGGATTTCTCGCACTACACGGTGTTTGATAAATGGATGACCGAGACACAATCTTTCAGAAGCATTTGCTCTCTACTCCGGGCGGACCGGTACACCTACAATCCCCTACATCTGCTAGTCCACCTCCTCAAGAGTTCACGCAACTTACTCAACTATGCCAGAGCCCATAATGGCTTGTGGCTGCACACGGAAGTTTCTAGCATGAATAGTCTTATGATCCCTTTGAGCCTGGTGGCGGATTGTAGGATGATCACACGGGTACTCCGGGATATCCTAGGACAACACTGGATTCTCCAGGTGCCCACAAGCAATCCACCCAGATGTGTATTAAAGTTGCCACCTTAAGTTGAACCATTAATTAACAACTCACATCTATCATGGATACACTCAAACCCAATCCACGTCTACGAGCGTAGCATGGCAGTATAAGCATAGCGTATAAGTAACTCCCAGGGGTTTGATAGTAAAACAGGTAATAGGTTCTACCTCATCATCTACTTCCTAGACCCACACGTTAAGAGATCCTACTCATGCAATGTGTGAGGGTTGAAACTAATGCATAAAAACTGGGTGATAAAGGGGTATGATCAAAGTGTTACTTGCCTTGCTGACGATCTGCAAAACCTAGAGACTCGTAGTAGCACGCTTCGCACTTCAGGTGTTCTATCGCAAACAAACAATAGCATACATAAGCAATCAAGCAAAGAAGCACGGGTAAATCTCAAATAAGAAGATCTAACCAGAAAGTTCAACTCAAGAACTCCGGTTTGCAAAAAGAATCAAATCAAACGGAGCAACGAAACACAAACCGTGAAAGAAACAAGATCTGATTACTAATGTGGACTAAAGTCAAATTTTACAGTACCAAAATCTTGTTCAAATTGGTTAAACAGAAAGAGGGCTTCGAGACGAAGATCCAAGTGCTTGAATCGCCTGATTCTGATAAACGAGCGAAAAGATAAACTAAAACTAAAATCAGGGCAGAAATCGTGATCGAAAATAATCGCGGAATACCCTGGAAAAAGAAAAACTGACGAACAGGCTAACGAACGAACGTTCGCTGTCTGTGACTAACGGATGAACGGCGTTCGTTAAAACGAATGTACGGACGAACGTCCGCAAAATAAATAAACCAACGGAAAACCGATCTAATAGAAAAAACGAGATCTAGTGTTTCCAAAGAAAACCGAACGGTTTTCTCATGAAAACTGGCGGCGGGTGGCACTAGGGCGACTTGGGCCTCGGGGGCGCGGCTTATAAATCCCCGGGCTAAGTGTCCTAGCCGGACAAGGCCCGGTAAGTCGGTTCGCATTTTTAAAAATATTCCAATGCGCAGAAAACAAAGAAAAGAAATACTAAACGGACTCCAAAAATCCTGAAATAATTTTTCCCCGTCCTCTAAAAATAGGCCGGTCGAAGTGAACATTTATTTGGGCCTCTAGTGCAATTTCGAAAAACGCATATTTTTCCTAATTCAAATAAAATAGCGATAAAACTAAACAAAATAATTAAATTGATTTTAATATTTTCCTCCAACATTTCATTTATTTTGGAGAAGTCATATTATCTCATCTCGTATAATTTTAATATGAAATATTTTCGGCGAGAAAAATAATTAAAACCAACGTGATCCTTGTTTCGATATTTGGGAAAAGTTCAAATATGAGAACTAGGAAAATCCCCAACTCTCTTCGAGGGTCCTTGAGTTGCTTAGGATTTCGAGGATCAAGAAACAAAATGCAGTAAAATATGATATGCATGAATGACCTATGTATAACATTCCAAATTGAAAATTTGGGATGTTACAAACCTACCCCCCTTAAGCTGAATCTCGTCCTCGAGATTAGGGTTGGCTAGAAAATAGGTGTGGTGGTCTTTGCGTAGATCCTCCTCTCTTTCTTAGGTGGCTTCATCCTCGGTATGGTGGCTCCACTGAACTTTGCAAAACTTGATAACCTTGCTGCGAGTAACTCGGCTGGCAAATTTGAGAATCCTAACTGGTTTCTCCTCATATGTCAAATCACTGTCTAACTGAATTGCTTCCAGGGGCATTGTATCTCTCAGAGGAATATCGGCCATCTCAGCATGGCACTTCTTCAACTGGGAAACGTGAAACACATCATGAACTCCTCATAGTCCTTCAGGTAACCCCAACTTGTAGGCAACCTCTCCCATGCGTTCCAAAACACGATACGGCCCTACAAACCTCGGGGCTAACTTTCCCTTAACTCCAAAATTCTTAACTCCTCACAGAGGTGACACTCGCAGATATCTCTGTCTCTGATTTCATAGACTACCTCCTTGCATTTCGAGTCTGCATAACTCTTCTGTCTGGACTGAGCTACCTTCAGTCTATCTCGAATCAGCTTAACCTTCTCTTCGGACTCCTTAATCAAATCTGATCCAAACAACTGGCGGTCTTCAACTTCATCCCACATCAACAGTGTTCGGCATCTTCTTCCATACAGGGCTTCAAACGGTGCCATCTTCAAACTGGCCTAGTAGCTGTTGTTGTACGAGAACTCCGCGTAGGGTAAATTATCATCCCAACTAGACCCGTAGTCTAGTGCACAAGCTCTCAACATGTCCTCTAGAATCTGATTGACTCTCTCAGTCTGTCCATTTGTCTGCGGGTGAAAAGCTGTACTGAACTCCAGCCTGGTTCCCAAAGTCTGGTGCAGTTGGTGCCAAAACTTTGAAGTAAACTGTGTTCCTCTATTTGATACGATGGTTGTCGGAACTCCATGCAAACATACGATCCTGGTCATGTATATCTTGGCCAACTTCGCACTTGTATATGTGGTTTTCACTGGGATAAAGTGAGCTACTTTGGTCAAGTGGTCCACTACTACCCAGATAGAATCATATCCCGATCGGGTCCTAGGTAGTCCGGTGATAAAATCCATGCCAAGCTTATCCCACTTCCATTCGGGTATCAGCATAAGCTGCAGTAATCCTGCTGGCTTCTGATGTTCTGCCTTCACTCTCTGACATACATCACATACGGCTACATACTCGGCAATATCCTTCTTCATTCCAGTCCACCAGAAACGCTCCTTCAAATCCAAATACATCTTGGTGTTTCCAGGGTGTATCGAGTATGGTGAGTCATGAGCTTCCTGTAATATCAACTTCCTAATCTCTGCATTATTGGGCACATATACACGGTCCTCAAACCACAAGGTGTCGTGCTCATCCTCACGAAAACCTTTGGCTTTGCCTTCACTCATCTTCTCCTTTATCTCGACAATTTCATTGTCATCCTTCTGGGCTTCTCGAATCTTTCCCAACAATGTTGACTAAACTTCCATGGTTGTAACAAAACCTCTGGGAACAATCTCTAAATGTAGCTCCTTGAAATCTTCTGCTAACTCCCTTGGCAAACGTCTTGTTACTAAGGTATTGGCACAACTCTTCCGGCTCAAAGCGTCTGCTACGACATTGGCCTTTCCTGGATGATAATGCAATTTCATATCATAATCCTTTATAAGCTCCAACCATCTCCTTTGCCTGAGGTTCAACTCCTTCTATGTGAAAATGTACTTCAAACTCTTATGATCCGTGTACACGTCACAATGGTTCCCAATAAGAAAATGTCTCCAGGTCTTGAGTGCATGCACTACTGCCGCCAACTCGAAGTCATGCGTGGCATAATTCAACTCATGCGGTTGAAGTTGTTGTGAGGCATACGAAACAACTCTTCTGTCTTGCATAAGTACTCCTCCAAGTCCTAAGCGAGAGGCGTCGCAATACACTTGGAAATCCTTGCATATATCCGGCAGAATCAGCATTGGGGCTGTAGTGAAACGTTTCTTCAACTCCTGGAAACTTGCTTCACATTCTTCAGTCCAATGGAAATTGGTGTCCTTCTTCAACAACGTCGTCATAGGCTTCGCAATCTTAGAGAAATTTTCAATAAATCTCCGATAGTATCCTGCTAGTCCAAGAAAATTGCGGATCTCTCCAACTGAAGTGGGTGCCAACCACTCAGTGACCAACTAAACTTTGGTGGGGTCTACTGCTATACCTTCTCTTGATATAACATGTCCAAGAAATCTAACTTCCTTCAACCAAAACTCACATTTGTTGAACTTGCCATACAACTGATGCTCCCTGAGTTTCTCGAGAACTAAATGCAAATGATCCTTGTGTTCCTCTTCATTCTTTGAGTATACTAAAATATCATCAATGAAGACCACGACAAACTTATCCAAGAACTCCATGAACACCTTATTCATCATACTCATGAAATAGGCAGGGGCGTTAGTCAATCCAAATGACATAACCGTATACTCATATATCCCATACCTTGTGGTGAAAGATGCCTTAGGTATATCCTTTTCTCGAATCTTCAGCTGGTGGTAACCTAATCGCAGGTCGATCTTCGAAAACACTTTAGCTCCTTGCAGCTGGTCAAACAGATCATTGATCATCGGCAGTGGGTACTTGTTCTTGGTTGTCACTTCATTCAATGCCCGATATCAACAACCATTCTCAGAGGCTTATCCTTCTTCTCAACCAATAGCACTGGGCTCCCCATGGTGATGAACTCCGTCAGATGTAACCTTTCTCCAATAATTCCTTAATCTGTTTCTTGATCTTCTCCAGATCATTCACGGGCATCCGGTAGGGTCTCTTTGATATAGGCCTGGTGCCTGGCAATAGCTCTATCAAAAACTCGATCTCTCGATCTGGCGGCATGCCTGCTAACTCCTCTGGAAATACATCTAGGTAATCCTTCACAACAGGCACTTCCTCCTGAACAACTCCCGTGAGAGAATTTACTTGGGTTCTCCTTGGCGCATGCCTGGATACATACTTGATCCTTTTTCCCTCCGGGGTGGTAAGCAGACTTGACTTACTGGCGCAATCGATGTTTCCTCCATACATCGACAGCCAATCCATTCCTAGTATCACATCCAATCCTCGCGACTCTAGAATTATCAAGTCAGGGGGGAAAACATGACTACCTATGGTTAAGGGCATCTGAAAACATCCACTGCTTGCCATATACTCAGCTCCGGGTGAGGTTACTAGCATAGGTGTCTTATGAAATTTAGTGGGAAACTTATACTTATCCACAAATCCCCTTGATATGTATGAATGCGATGCACCAGCAGCAAAAAGAATAATTGCAGTAAACGACTTAACTAAAAACTTACCGATAACTGCATCTGGTTGCTCTTCAACCTCCTCCATGTTCACGTGGTTCACTTGTCCTTTGTTAAATGGATTGGGCTTCTTCCCAGAGCTCCCATTACCATTTTCATTCTTCGTTTTAGGGCACTCAGTAGCATAGTGTCCAGTCTTCCCGCACTTGAAACAAGTAACGTGGCTTAGGTCCCTCTTGGCGAGTGTGCCTGGATTGGAGCGGTTCTGATTGCTGCTTGCTCCATTCCCATTCCCATTCTTTGGGCCATTATGATTATGAGAACTTCCTCCATTTTGAGTGTGGCCTCCATGGTTATGGGTAAGCCCCCCCCCCCCCCCGAGTTCGGGGTAAAGCGAGACTTCTGCTGAGCTCCTGAATTGTACTTCCCTTGTCCATATTTCCCCTTGCGGCTCTCTATCTACTGCTGCTTCCCTTTGATCATGAGAGCTTTATCTACCAACTCCTGGTAGTTGTTAAAGGTTGCCACCATTAACTGCATACTCATTGATGACCCACAAGTATAGGGGATCTATCGTAGTCCTTTCGATAAGTAAGAGTGTCGAACCCAACGAGGAGCAGAAGGACATGATAAGAGGTTTTCAGCAAGGTATTCTCTGCAAGTACTGAAATAAGTGGTAATAGATAGTTTTGTGATAAGATAGGTTGTAACGAGCAACAAGTAACAAAAGTAAATAAGGTGCAGCAAGGTGGCCCAATCCTTTTATAGCAAAGGACAAGCCGGAACAAACTCTTATAATAGGAAAAGTGCTCCCGAGGACACATGGTAATATCGTCAAGCTAGTTTTCATCATGTTCATATGATTCGCGTTCGATACTTTGATAATTTGATATGTGGGTGGACCGGTGCTTGGGTGCTGTTCTTACTTGAACAAGCATCCCACTTATGATTAACCTCTATTGCAAGCATCCGCAACTACAACAAAAGTATTAAGCTAAACCTAACCATAGCATGAAACATATGGATCCAAATCAGCCCCTTACGAAGCAACGCATAAACTAGGGTTTAAGCTTCTGTCACTCTAGCAACCCATCATCTACTTATTACTTCCCAATGCCTTCCTCTAGGCCCAAATAATGGTGAAGTGTTATTTAGTCGACGTTCACATAACACCACTAGAGGCTAGAGAACATACATCTTATCAAAATATCAAACGAATACCAAATTCACATGACTACTCATAGCAAGACTTCTCCCTTGTCCTCAGGAACGAACGTAATTACTCACAAAGCATATTCATGTTCATAATCAGAGGGGTAATAATATGCATATAGGATCTGAACATATGATCTTCCACCAAAGAAACCAACTAGCATCAACTACAAGGAGTAATCAACACTACTAGCAACCTACTAGCACCAATCCCGGACTTTGAGATAAGAATTGGATACAAGAGATGAACTAGGGTTTGGAGATGAGATGGTGCTGGTGAAGATGTTGATGGAGATTGCCCTCTCCCGATGAGAGGAGCATTGGTTATGACGATGGTGATGATTTCCCCCTCCCGGAGGGAAGTTTCCCCGGCAGAACAGCTCTGCCGGAGCTCTAGATTGGATCCGCCAAGGTTCCGCCTCGTGGCGGCGGAGTCTCGTCCCGAAAAGTTCCTTCTGATTTTTTTCTCATCGAAAGACTTCATATAGCAGAAGATGGACATCAGGGAGCCACCAGGGGGCCCACAAGGTAGGGGGGCGCGCCCTAGGGGGGCGCCCCCACCCTCGTGAGCAGGGTGTGGGCCCCCTGGCCTTCATCTTTGGCGTGGATTTTTCTTTATTTATTTTAAGATGTTCCGTGGAGTTTCAGGACTTTTGGAGTTGCGCAGAATAGGTCTCTAATATTTGCTCCTTTTCCAGCCCAGAATTCCAGCTGCCGGCATTCTCCCTCCTTATGTAAACCTTGTAAAATAAGAGAGAATAGCCATAAGTATTTGACATAAAGTGAAATAATAGTCCATAATGCGATAAATATTGATATAAAAGTATGATGCAAAATGGACGTATCAACTCCCCCAAGCTTAGACCTCGCTTGTCCTCAAGAGAAAAGCCGATAACAATAAATATGTCCTCATGTTTAGAGGTAGAGGCATCGATAAAAATAAAATACATACATGAAGGCATCATGATTATTCTCATACAGCAACATATATAGATTTTATCATATGATTCCTTATGTTCAAGTGATGATCCATTCACAATGCAGAAGTATAAATCATAAACCTTATTGGGCTCCGACAAACTATAATCTCAGTCATTGAAGCAATTGCAATTTATCATAACATCAGAAAGAGTCTATGTCAGAGCTAAAAATCAAGTCCACATACTCAACTATCATTTAGTCCTTCATAATCGCTAACACTCACGCAATACTTGTGGTTATGAAGTTTTAATCGGACACAGAGAAAGATAGGGGCTTATAGTTTTGCCCCACAACCTTTTACCTCAAGGGTAATGCCAACAATAATGGTTCATGCTCCCCTACATCCAATTAGATATATATATATCATGTTCTTTCCAACATGCTGAGCTTGCCAAAGGATAAAATGAAAAATAAAAGGTGAAGATCACCATGACTCTTGCCTAAGGTAGAAGATAATAATAAAGGATAGGCCCTTAGTAGAGGGAAGCAGAGGTTGCCATGCGCTTTTATGGTTGGATATATAAAATATCAATGCGAAAGAACGTCACTTTATATTGCCCCTTGTGATATGAACCTTTATTATGCAGTCCGTCGCTTTTATTACTTCCACATCACAAGATCGTATAAAGCTTATTTCTCCCACGCCAATCAATCATACATATTTAGAGCAATTTTTATTGCTTTGCACCGATGACAACTTACTTGAAGGATCTTACTCAATCCATAGGTAGATATGGTGGACTCTCATGGCAAAACTGGTTTAAGGGTGTTTGGAAGCACAAGTAGTATTTCTACTTGGTACTGAGAATTTGGCTAGCATGAGGGGGAAAGGCAAGCTGAACAAGTTAGATAATCCATGACAACATACTTTATCTCAGATATAAGAAAGACATAACTCATTGCTTTGTCTTCCTTGTCCAACATCAACTCTTTAGCATGTCATATTTTAATGAGTGCTCTCAATCATAAAAGATGTCAATTATAATATATCTATATGTGAAAACCTCTCTTTCCTTATTACTTCCTATTAATTGCAACAATGACCAAAGCTATGCTTGCCAACTCCCAACAACTTTTAATCATCATACTCTTTCTATGTGAAGTCATTACTCTCAATAAGATCAATATGAACTTTTTGTTTCTTTTTATTCTTTTTCTCTTTTCTTTTATTCACCCAAGATCATGGCAAAATAATCAAGCCCTTGACTCAACACTAATCTTTATTATATATAGCTCACAGACTCGATTACATAGAGAGATCATAAAGCAAACTCAAAACTAGATCATGCCATAAACTTTATTCTACTAGATCAAGATACTACTAATAGGATCGAACTAAGAAAAACGGTAAAGATAGGAGTTGTGATTGTGATACGATATCGGGGCACCTCCCCCAAGCTTGGCAGTTGCCAAGGGGAGTGCCCATACCCATGTGATTATATCTCCTTGGTTGGTGAAGAAGGTGGTGGTGATGTTGGCTTAGTTGATGGCTTAGGCTTCTCCCTTAATTTGCGCTTGAGGATGGCATTTTGATCCCTCAGATCATCAATCTCCCACTCCAGGGTTAATATCTTTTTGCATAGGTCCTACTTATTTTCCTGCAAGAGACGAAAAGGGATAAACTTGAACTTGGGTTTCTTTACCCTATCAGGGAGACTTGACTTTTTGAACTCCACGTGCATGTCCCCAAGTTGAGGTAATGGTGCTTCATCTTCATCTGAGCTCGTCTCCTCCTTCCCCTTGGGTTCATAGTCCTCTTCTTCCTCCGTGGTCCACCCATCGTGTTCCACATCTCCATAGACCTTTGGATTTGCTAAGTAATCATCCACATAGCTTTCTCCTTCTGAATCCTGGGAAGACATGTTGATTTAATCTGCAACGGGACAACTCGAAACAAAAACAGAGGAAATTTGCGTGATACGGGAGTCAAAACCTTCAGGAGATTATATAATGAATTTTTACCGACCAAAATGCATAACGTGCAAGAAAACGGAGTCCGGAAGGCACACGAGGTGCTCACGAGGTAGGGGGGCGCGCCCAGGGGGTAGGGCGAGCCCACCACCCTCGTGTCCTTCCTGGACTGCTACTTATTTTTCTATTTTTCTAAATATTCCAAAACGGAGAAATATTTCCTTAAAAATTGTTTTGGAGTCGGTTTACTTACCGTACCACATACCTATTCCTTTTCGGAGTCTGGAACGTTCCGAAAAGTGTCCCTTATGTATTCCTCCGGGGTTACGGTTTCAATAATATTGGTTTCAACATTTATGGGATTACCTGAGATATAATGTTTGATTCTTTGACCGTTTACCACCTTCGGATTTGTGCCCTCGAAGTTGTTGATTTTTATGGCACCGGAACGATAGACCTCTTCGATAACATAGGGGCCTTCCCATTTAGAGAGAAGTTTTCTCGCAAAAAATCTTAAAGAGAGTTGTATAGCAATACATAATCACCTACATTAAACTCATGCTTTTGTATCCTTTTGTCATGCCATCTTTTAACTTTTTCTTTAAACAACTTGGCATTTTCATAAGCTTGGGTTCTCCATTCATCAAGTGAGCTAATATCAAATAACCTTTTCTCAGCGGCAAGTTTAAAATCATAGTTAAGCTCTTTAATAGCCCAATATGCCTTATGTTCTAGTTCGAGAGGTAAGTGACATGCTTTTCCATAAACCATTTTATACGGAGACATACCCATAGGATTTTTATATGCAGTTCTATAAGCCCATAATGTATCATCAACAGGGTTGGAAAAAGCGGTAGGCGTAGGCAAGGCGGTTGGCCTTCACCTAGTGCCTAGGCAGTGCCTAAGTGCCCTAGGCGTGGCCTAGGTGGTAATATAATTTTTACTCGTAGTTTCTTTGTGATTATTATATGGGTGTTGATATTAGTTTAGGGCATATAAATAAGTTGATTACCATCTACTGCCATTGGAATATAACCCGTTTTGCATATTAGTGTGGTATGTGGCATGATTTCTTACTTGGGTAGATAATTCCTTGCTTTCCCTACCTAGACCTTCATTTATGCCCTAGGCGAGGCGTTTGGCCACTGCCTAGCGCCTAGGCGTGCCTAAGCGCCTCCTAGGCACTGCCTTTTCCAACAGAGATCATCAAGTTTCTTGGACCAATTCTTTCTAGACCTGTTAACAGTCTTTTGCAAAATTAATTTGAGCTCTCTATTGCTCAACTCTACTTGACCACTAGACTGTGGGTGATAAGGAGATGCAATTCTATGATTAACATCATATTTAGCAAGCATTTTACGGAAAGCACCATGAATAAAGTGTGAACCACCATCAGTCATTAAATATCTAGGGACTCCAAACCTCAGGAAAATAACTTCCTTAAGCATTTTAATAGAAGTGTCATGATCAGCACTACTAGTTGGAATAGCTTCTACCCACTTAGTAATGTAATCAACATCAACTAGAATATGTGTGTATCCATTAGAGGCAGGAAAAGGTCCCATATAATCAAAGCCCCAAACATCAAATGGTTCAATAACAAGAGAATAATTCATAGGCATTTCTTGATGTCTACTAATATTACTAATTCTTTGACATTCATCACAAGACAAGACAAACTTACGGGCATCCTTGAAGAGAGTAGGCCAATAAAAACCAGATTGCAATACCTTATGTGTAGTTCTATCTCAGCGTGGTGTCCTCCATAAGACTCGGAATGACACTTGCGTAGGATCTATTCATGTTCATGCTCAGGTACACAACATCTAATAACACCATCTACTCCTTCTTTATAAAGATGTGGGTCATCCCAAACATAATGTCTTAAATCATAGAAAACCTTTTTCTTTTGCTGGTATGTGAAGCTAGGTGGTATAAACTTAGCAACAATATAATTAGCATAATCATCATACCATGGAGTACTACGAGAAGTACTTATAACATTTAATTGTTCATCAGGAAAGCTATCATTAATAGGTAGTGGGTCATCAAGAATATTTTCTAACCTAGACAAGTTGTCTACAACGGGGTTCTCAGCTCCCTTTCTATCAACAATATGCAAATCAAATTCTTGTAGCAAGAGAACCCATCTAATAAGTCTAGGTTTAGCATCCTTCTTTTCCATAAGGTATTTAATAGCAGCACGATCTGTTTGAATAGTTACTTTAGAATCAACAATATAAGATCTGAACTTATCACAAGCAAATACAACTGCTAAAAGCTCTTTTTCAGTAGTAGCATAATTTCTTTGAGCATTGTCTAGAGTCTTACTAGCATAATGAATAACATTTAATTTCTTATCAACTCTTTGCCCTAGAACAGCACCTACAGCATAATCACTAGCATCACACATAATTTCAAAGGGTAGGTTCCAATCAGGTGGCTGAACAACAGGTGCAGAGACTAATGCTTTCTTAAGTATTTCAAATGCTTCTACACAATCATCATCAAAGACAAATGGTATATCTTTTTGCAATAAATTAGTCAGAGGCCGAGAAATTTTTGAGAAGTCCTTAATGAACCTCCTGTAAAATCCAGCATGACCAAGGAAACTTCTTATACCTTTGATGTCCTTGGGACATGGCATCTTTTCAATAGCATCAACCTTGGCTTTATCAACTTCAATACCTCTTTCAGAAACTTTGTGCCCCAAGACAATACCTTCATTAACCATAAAGTGGCACTTTTCCCAATTCAAGACAAAATTAGTTTCTTCACATCTCTGCAAAACTCGATCAAGAATGCTCAAGCAATCATCAAAAGAGGAACCATAGATGGAAAAGTCGTCCATGAAAACCTCACAAATCTTTTCACAAAAGTCAGAGAATATAGCCATCATGCATCTTTGAAAGGTAGCAGGTGCATTACATAAACCAAAAGGCATACGTCTATAAGCAAAAGTACCAAAAGGGCATGTAAAAGTAGTCTTTGATTGATCTCTAGCCGACACAGGTATTTGAGAGAAACCAGAATAACCATCTAAAAAGCAATAGTGTGTATGTTTGCATAATCTTTATAGCATTTGATCAATAAAAGTTAAGGGGTAATGATCTTTCTTAGTAGCTTTATTTAATTTGCGGAAATCAATTACCATCCTATAACCTGTGATAATTCTTTGTGGAATCAATTCATCTTTATCATTAGGAACAACAATAATACCTCCCTTCTTAGGGACACAATGGACAGGACTTACCCACTCACTATCAGCAATGGGATAGATTATACCTGCCTCCAGAAGCTTTAGTATTTCTTTTCTTACCACTTCTTTCATCTTAGGATTCAGACATTGTTGAGGATCACAAACTGGTTTGGCATCTGCTTCTAAATTTATTTTATGTTGACATAGAGTGGGACTAATGCCCTTAAGATCATCAAGAGTATATCCAATAGCAGCACGGTGCTTCTTCAGAGTTTTCAATAATCTTTCTTCTTCATGCTCTGAAAGGTTAGCACTAATAATAACATGATATATCTTCTTTTCATCAAGATAAGCATATTTAAGATTATCAGGCAAAGGTTTAAGCTCAAACACAGGATCACCCTTGGGTGGAGGAGGATCCCCTAAGATTTCAACACGCAAATTGTGTTACAGAATAGGTTCCTGTTTAAAGAATACTTCATCTATTTCCCTTCTTTCATTCATGAACATATCATTTTCATGGTCTAGCAAATAGTGTTCTAAAGGATCACTAGGAGGTACGGCAATAGAAGCAAGACCAATAATTTCATCCTTACTAGGTATTTCTTCCTCACGATGTTGTTTACTAAATTTAGAGAAATTAAACTCATGAACCATATCATCCAATCCAATAGTAACAACATTCTTTGTGTAGTCTATGGTAGCATTGACAGTATTGAAGAAGGGTCTACCAAATATAATGGGACAAAAGCTATCTTGTGGGGAACCAAGAACAAGAAAATCAGCAGGATATTTAGTCTTCCCACACAAGACTTCAACATCTCTAACAATTCCAATTGGTGCAATAGTATCTCCATTAGCAATTTTAATTGTAACATCAATATCTTCTAACTCAACAGGTGCAATTTCATTCTTAATTTCTTCGTATAAGTCAATAGGTATTACACTAGCACTAGCACCCATATCACATAAGTCATGATAACAATGATCTCCTATTTTAACAGAAATAACAGGCACGCTGTTGTGGAATTGTCACAGCAGATGTCCTAGTGCGAGGACTTAGTCATGAGGCCAACACATCTTTGTAGTAGCTTGAGAGGGGTTGAGCGGGATGAGAGACGCAGGGCGGATCAATGCACAAGACAAGGATTTAGACAGCTTCGGGCCCTGGGAAACATCATCCGGTAATAGCCCTACATGTTGTTTGTGGCTAGATCTCATTATGCTCATGAGAGAGTCGCCGCATAAGCCGGCTCCCCCTTTGTGTCTAGCCCTATAGATTGTTTCTTGCTTGTCCCTCTTTGGGGAGCCCTGCCCCTCCTTATATATGTTGAAGGGGCGGGTTACATGTGGAGTCCTATTAGGATTTGGACTAGTCTATCTTCTAATACAAACCAGATACAAGTCCAAGTCTTAACTCCTTGTAAGATAAATGTTCCTCACGCCTTTCCTCGTAAACTGGCCCACCACTAATATAAACCGGCCTGCTGGGCCTTGGGCCTTGTCATCCATCTGGAACACGCACCGGGTCACCAATGAGTCTTCAGGCTCGTGAATCGTCATACCAGTGAACCGCCAGACACGTAAGTCGCCAATCCTCTGGCGGGTTACCAATGAAACGCCAAGTCCAGCCGGGTTATACTTCTGACCGGTTTACGTTGCGGGGTATATCCCCGACATTAGCCCCCAAGTTTAGCTTGGATTTATCCATGGTAAACTTATACTGCAAAATAAACACAAGAACCAATTTGACAGGTTGTGCTCCGGGTTAAGAACTCTTGTAAACCGGCACCTGAACATCCTTAAGTCCTTGTCATTTCCTTCTTCTAGAAAATCCGGGTCAATAGACCAGCTTCACAATCAATTTCCTTGTAGAATAAATATTGTAAGTAAAGGATCCATTTGAATCGGCCTTCAATGCTCTAACTTGACAAAAAACATTGGTCTTCAAATATTCAACTGATATTCAGCAGGCTTGAAAATGTAGAACTTGCCAAGCTATGACTTCCAAAACCGGTTCATGATTATTGATGACGCCGGGTTATGATTGTTGCAGACACCAGGTCAATCTGGTTTATTCAAAATTGAGATTTTGAAGATTTTTCTCCCTTATATCCATATTACCTGTAGCCCCCAAGTCTTGAGCAGAACAAAGTGATGGCTTAAGACTTGCTTTAGTATAAATACTGCCGCTTTAAGAAGAAATCCATGCTGTTCATCCCAGTCACTTAGTAAAAACTGAATACTCCATATTATGTAGCCCCCAAGTGCCGGGTTGTCATGCTTGCAGCAACCTGGGACTTCTAATTGCCTGACGCTCAAAAAACTTCAACCAATGTAGCCCACAAGGGCCGGGTCATTATGCAATAATGAGCAGGGACTTTATAAATATAATCATGCTTCATTGAAAATAACATCATATGATGTAACTCCACCATGGGGCTTGAACCCACGTCCACAATGTTAAGAGCTTTGTGTTTTACCAACTGAGCAGTGGACCCTTGAATATAATGGATTAAGACTTATGTACCTTGAATCATTGATAGGAGCAATTGGTAGCCCCCAAGGGCCGACTTAGTAAGATAATACTGAGCTGGGACTTTGTATATAATGATGTGATGAGTCGGATCTTCAATAAGGCCAATAAAAATGACTTTGCATTAGCCCCCAAGTGTCATGGTGCATGCTTGCAGCGGCATGAGACTTGCATATTTGATATAATCTCCATTTGAATAATGTAGCCCCCAAGTGCCGTGTCGTAAGCCTATAGCGACTCGGGACTATTCCCTCCATTGTAGAATAAATCGTATCCATTGATAATATGACAGCCATTGCACTTAAATCGACTTTGAAAACCTTGATCATAATACTAGTTATTGCTAACCATAAAAATCGAGCCATGTTTGGCTATTTGAAGATTTGAATAATATAATACGGTTTAAAAACCTCAATCATTCAATATCATCATGAAAATCCAGCCAATTTTAGCTATGAAAGATATGAATATCTTACCAGTTGATAAGTAAATCCAGAGTTTAAATACTCGGCGGCTCTTGGCTGATGGCGACTTAATGCGCATTCATTGTAAGCCGGAATTTTTATAACCCGGCGGTTGATAGCCTTTGAGAAAATCCAAAATGGATAGACATTTTAAAGCATCAATTTTGATGATGAGCTTGAATTTATATGTCATAATTCTGCAAATCCTGCTCAAAGTATAAATAACATATGCCCTGGCGACTTAACATCGAAAACCAGGCTGGGTAGCCACACGAATGCATTCTTATCTTGCACACAAGTAGATCACAAGAATCCTTGGCGGTTTACCGCAGGGCGGGTCATAATGCCCATATAAATAACCAGGGTTTATAACCAAAGCTGTAATTGAACATAATCAAATATGACAGATGATACCTGTGACATTGAATCACCTTGTTGGTTTAACCAGTTCTTGTAGTGAGGGTGGTAACCCCGATCTCCAGTATTGAGAACTCCTTCCTTAATTTGCCGGATTATAGTAATAAACCGTACCGGGATACAATAAACACCGGATTTTCCTTATAACATTGGCGACTTGTTAGTCAAAACCAGACCGGGTTAATGAACGCCGGATTATAACTGATCATGTACTGACAACTTGTTAGTTGAAAGCAAAGACGGGTCAAGGACGCCGGTTTATCAGAAGATATTACGAACCTCAACAAAGGCGAAAAAACTTGGCAAATGAAAGCATATGAAAACTTGTAGTCGAGGCTTTTTACGAGCTGCCAGGCTCCAAATCGAGGCTTTTCATGGGCTGCCAGGCCACTGAATTAACCATTTCACAAAGCCTCTTAAGATGGACCTCAATCTTTAACCAATCATGTTTTAACTTTGACAAGTTCAGGGTCTATGAGATTGACTGTCAAACGTTCGCGGGTCGTGCCAGGTTTACCTGGGCGGAGTGACTTACTTAAAGAAGGCATGTTAATCCAGGGTTTTAGGTGCGAACACCAGGCTTCCAAGCCGGGCTTGATAACCTATTACAAGGGTGCAGACTCTTAGTTCGATGCGAAGCAAAGAGCCCCCAAGTAACCCTGGTGGCCTTACGCCGATCAAGAGGTGTAGCTATGGTTCGAATACGACCAAGCCCCCAAGTGATATATTTTTGAGCTGTGCTCATTGGGTGCCTATGTTTGAGTTGTGCTGTGCAACAAACTCTCTTTGGCCCCTTATGATAATATTGGCTTGATAGCCGGATCAATATGTAATCAGAACTCCGCTTTATAAACATAAGCCCACATGTGATCAATAATATGATAAACCAATAAGGCAGGATGCCCATGTTTGAACCGCGCATCATGGCAGCAAGTTCTCTTGGGCAATCTTTAATTTATTGCAAGAGATAACTTCTTCTTGAGCCGAATGTTAAACCGGATATTTGAGAGCTTCAACGCTTTATGGGAGACATCTTTCCCTTGAACCGGATTTTAAACCGGAATCTTCATTTTCAGCCAGAATTTTTCTGACGGCCTTTAAACTCGAACTTGCGAGAAATTAATCCTTTTTGAACCGGAAATTCTTAAACCGGATTTGAGAGCTTTAGAGCTTTGTGGGAGACCGATTTCCCTTGAACCAGATTTTAAACCGGAATCTTTATTTTGAACCGACAATTTTCTGACGGCTTTTAAATTTTCATCAATATGGCGGTGTCCTCCGGAACCGGGTTATTATTCCCTCCAATGACCCGGAGTTCCCGAGTCATGTCATTTTAGCCCCCGAGTCTTAAGATCACTCAAGGAGTTGGCTTGAGACTCTCCATATTTGACCGTGATATAAACCGGTATGAGTTATTCAACAGATCAGTGATATAATAGTCTCTTTTGCAGTAGACAACTCGTCCTGCATTGAGAAACTTGCAAGGCAGAGTAATTGCTCCTTTAAAGAAATGAATATGTGTCGGGTGGTAGGTGCGACATATGCCAACGGGTGGCTTATCATTGTGGGAGCCAGTAAGACATCACCGGTGCCTAGAAACGGGATAAGGCAAAGACATGCACGCCGGCGGATCTTACCCAGCTTTGGGGCTCCCTTGGAGATAACACCCCTACTACTGCTCTGGATAAGGCCAGTCGGCGGAAGATCTGGAGGCGGCCAGCACTGCCATGTCCGAGTGGACTCCCAGCGGGGGGACTGGTGAGCTGAATGTGGCGGCTCAAGGGGTCCGGAGCCGGCTGCAAGCTCAGGCCGCCCTGCTGCAACAGTTCACCCAGGAGTTCTTATCGACGCGAGCCACCATCCGGGTAAGTCCTTCATTCTTGGCTACTTTTGGTTTCTTGATTTCTTCCGCGGGGGCGCGTCAGCGCACCCACTGGGTGTAGTCCCCGAGATTCGGGTCGACTGCTGCGCAGTCGGGTCGGATCTTTCTCGACGGCTACCTTACTTTGCTTTTTGTCTGAACTTTCAGGAATATCACAACCTCCGTGCTGCCGCCTTCAACTCTCAGGCTCGGGAGTTGAGCCGGAGGACCGACGACCTGGCCGACAGCCGAAGTAAGTACTCGATCTTGTCTGTCTCCTGTGGGGGCGCGTCAGCGCACCCACTGGGTGTAGTCCCCGAGATTCGGGCCGACTGCTGCGCAGTTGGGTCGGATCTTTCTTGACGATTCTTTCCTTATTGGTTTTTCTTTTTCTTTGTCTTCAGGGGCCAACGCCGACTTGAGGAAGGAGCTCGGCGAAGCGAAGGCCGCCCTTCATACCAAGGAGGCCGAGTACGCCGCCTTGGTCCAGGAATGGGATCGCCTAGCCAAGAAGCTGGCCGACCAAGAGGAGAGCCACAAGGCGGCCCTGCAGGCGGCGCAGGATAGCGAAGCCGCCTTGAAGGCAGAGTATGAGACCGAGGCGGCGAGCTGGGCTGAGACTCGGCGAGCCCTGGATGAAGGCTTCGGCCGGATCGAGGATTTGATCGACGGTAAGCCGCCTTCCTCGCCCCTCCCCTGCCCCTTGCCGCCTGGGTTTTTGGCTTATCTTGAGCTGCTGCTTGTTTTTTGGTGCAGACTACTTCCCCGGCTACTCCGCCTTCGCCGCCCAAAGCATTGAGGCCCATCGCGAGGCGCGTCGTCAGGCGGGGGCCAACATTGCACCGGATGTGAACCGGATGCTTGAGGAGCAGCTCTTGGCTGTCCAGGCACGGTTGCAGCCGGCTCATCGGATGCTTCGCCGGCTACAACGTGCCGGGGCGCAAGTGTTGGCCGCCCTCTGGTCCGGCGAGACGATCCCCCGCACCCCAAGCCGAACTGCCGACTGGCTAGAGGTCGCAGTCAGTCGCTTTGAAGCTTGGAAGGCGTCGGCGGCCCGCCTCGGAGCCGGGCGGGCATTGGAGTTCGTTCGGGCTTGGTACCCAGGGCTGAGCCTGGATCAGCTGCGCACTTGGCGGATGGAGGCCGATGCGGAGCTGGAGGAGGTGAGGCCAGCTATCGCCCAGCGAGCTTCGATGATCGCCGAGTGCACCGACATCAGCGTTTTCGCACCCGAAATCGATGATGACAGTGTCGCTCAGCCGGAGGAGTGGTTCGGGCTGAACCCGGCGGTAGGCGAGGACTCGGCGGAGGAGATTGCCTCCAGCGACAAGGGCGAGGATGATGAAGAGGAGGACGGCGAAGACGTCGAGCCGGCTGGTGGAACAACCGGCCGACCTCAGGCCGACCGTGCTTCCAGCAATGAGGCGCGTGGAAGCGCGCCCTCTGCGGGAGGCGGCGACCAAGCTGAAGTTCACCAGCCGGCCGCTCCTTCAGCCGGCACGACCGTCTCCGCCAACCAATCCGGCTCGTCGGTCGCTCCGCCGGCTTGACCTACCGTCTTTATCTTTCCTGCTTGTTGTCTTTTGAACAATCTTCATTAAGTTTTCGCAGTTCCACCCACTGGGGGTGTATCCAAACTATGTTGAATGCTGGCCTCTCGGAGGTCTTTTATGTAAATATTATTATGTGCATGTTTGGTTTCCATTCGCGTATGCTTTTTATCCTTAGGCTTTTTCCTTTGCCGCCTTCCCTCTTTGGGGAGGCAAGTACTTGAGCTTTCTTGGATTGAAGTGAAGTGAATGGAAACCGGCCGGCCGGCTACTCTGGTAGCCAGTCGGTGGTGGGAGAAAAAACCGGCTTTTGTTATATTAGTCCATTAGTCCCTAGCCGTTTTTCGTGTGGGCGCCCGTTCCTGCCTTTAACTCTTGCCAGCCGGACAGCTGATTCTTCGAACTGCGACTTTTGGCAAGAGAAGGCTTGGGAGCCGGCACACTAGTTGTCTGACTGCGGGTAGGACTTCTAATATAACTCCAGTCGGCTAGTCCCCGAGCCGACTAGTCGAACTCGGTGCCGGACGGAACAAGTGAATGAAATGACAAGGTCATAAGCATGATACTTTTCATTCATAGATAAGGGATGGCAGTCCCCGAGCCCTCCTCGGGGAGCCTATTGTCTTGTACTTAATACAAAAGTTAGCGCGGTACATACTGCATTTCAACTGTAAAATTTTCGAAGGAGGTTGGCGTTCCATGGTCGTTCCGACTCCTTGTCGGAGTCGTCTCTCTTGCGTGCCTTCGGCTTCTGTGCGTCGATCAGGTAGTAGGAGTCGTTGCCTAGAGCTCTGCTGATGACGAAGGGGCCTTCCCAAGGGGCTGAGAGCTTGTGCTGGCCGGCTATTCGCTGGATCAGCCGGAGCACAAGATCGCCCTCTTGGAAAGATCTTGGCCTGACCTTCCGGCTGTGGTAGCGGCGCAAACCCTGCTGGTAGATGGCAGACCGGTTGAGGGCTAACAGCCGGCTTTCTTCCAGCAGGTCGACGCTGTCTTCTCGTGCTTCCTTGGCCTCCGCTTCCGTGTACATGGTTACTCGAGGCGAGTCGAACTCGATGTCAGTTGGGATGACCGCCTCGGCACCATATACAAGGAAGAAAGGGGTGAAGTCGGTTGACTTGTTTGGTGTAGTGCGCAGGCTCCAGAGGACAGCCGGCAGCTCATCGAGCCAACAGCCGGCTGAGCGCTCCAGAGGTACGACCAGTCGAGGCTTGATGCCGGAGAGGATGAGGCCGTTGGCTCGCTCGACCTGGCCGTTTGACTGCGGGTGGGCGACGGATGCTAAGTCCAGTCGGATACCTTGGGCTGCGCAGAAACGTGCCAAGGCTCCTTTGGCAAAATTCGTGCCATTGTCGGTGATGATGCTGTGTGGCACGCCGTACCGAGTTGTTATGTCTGCGATGAACATCACAGCAGTCGGCCCATTTAGTTTCTTGATCGACTTTGCCTCAATCCACTTGGTGAATTTGTCCACGGCGACGAGCAAATGCGTCATGCCACCGCGCGCCGTCTTGAATGGGCCCACCATGTCCAGTCCCCAAACGGTGAAGGGCCAAGTGAGGGGAATGGTCTTGAGTGCCGAAGCCGGCACGTGTTGCTTGGAGCTGAAGAGTTGGCACCCTTTGCAATGTTTGACTAATTCTTTGGCGTCATCCAAAGCAGCCGGCCAGAAGAAACCATGGCGGAAGGCTTTGGTGACAAGTGATCTTGAGGCCGCATGGTGGCCGCATTCTCCTTGGTGAATGTCTCTGAGGATTGCAATGCCCTTCACTTGCTTGACGCACCGTTGGAGGATTCCAGTGACACTGCGCTTGACTAGTTCTCTGTTGACGATTGTGTATGCTCCGGCTCGACGTTGGACTTGTCTTGCTTCTGTTTCGTCAGCCGGCAGGTCTTGGTTTACTAGGAAGTTGAGGATGTACTGAGCCCATGATGGAGCCGCGACTTCTTCTACCGCCAATGTGGCTACTGCCACCAGGGTGGGCGGGCTGGGTGGTGAAACGCTAGAGTCGGCCACCGGCTGTTGTGCAGGTGCAGTCCCCGGGCCGGCTACCGCAGTCCCCGAGCCGGGTAGGGCAGTCCCCGAGCCGGTTGCCGAAGTCCCCGAGCCGGGTGCGGCAGTCCCCGAGCCGGTTGCTGAAGTCCCCGGGCCGGCTGTGGGAGTCTTGGGGTCGCCTGCTTGGTTCTTCAAGCCGGACCCGGCCGCATCAGGGTTAGGCGGCACGAAGATGGAGTCGGACTCTGGAGACGGCTTGATGGACGGCTTGAGGAGGCGTTGTAGAGCGATGCCGGTTGGAATTGCTTGCCGAGTAGAGCCTATTCGAGCCAGGGCATCGGTTGGCTCGTTGTCGGCTCGCGGTACATGGAGGAACTCGCATCCTTCAAAGTATCCGCTGAGTTGTTGGACCAGGAAGCGGTAGCTCGCCATATTTGCGTCCTTGGCGTCCCAGTCGCCGGATGATTGCTGGACCACCAGGTCCGAGTCGCCATAACATAGGATCCGGCGAATGCCAAGTTCTTTGGCAAGTCGGAGCCCGTGTATGAGCGCCTCGTACTCGGCCACGCTGTTGGAGGCGGCGAAGTGGATCTGCAGCGTGTATCTGAGCTTGTCGCCTTTGGGAGAGGTAAGGACGACGCCGGCTCCCAAGCCGGTGCGCATCTTGGACCCGTTGAAGTGCATGCGCCAATGGGTGGAGTCGGGAGCCGGCGGCAGGTACTGGGTCTCGGCCCAGTCGACGAGGAAGTCGGTCAGTGCTTGGGACTTGATGGCGGTGCGGGGCTGGTAGAAGATCGTGTAAGGGGCCAGCTCGATGGCCCATTTCGCCACCCGGCCGGATGCGTCCCGGCTGCCTATGATCTCGGCCAGCGGGGCGGTGCATACGACCGTGACGGGATGCTCTTGAAAGTAGGGCTTCAGCTTCTTGGCGGTGAAGTACACGCCGTAACACATCTTCTGGTAGTGCGGGTAGTTCTGCTTTGAGGCGGACAACACCTCGCTCAAATAATATACCGGCCTCTGGACCGGCTGGGCTCGGCCTTCTTCTGGGCGTTGGACTACGATGACGGTGCTGACCACCCAGCTGGTTGCAGCGATGTAGAGGAGCATGGGCTCTTTCTCAGTCGGCGCCGCCAGAACGGGCGGCGTGGCCAGCATCTTCTTTAGCTCGTGAAAAGCTTGGTCGGCCTGGTCGTTCCACTCGAAGTGAGTGCTCTTCTTCATGAGGCGGTAGAGGGGGAGGGCTTTCTCTCCGAGCCGGCTGATGAAGCGGTTCAAGGAGGCCAAGCACCCGGTGAACTTCTGAATGTCTCGAAGCTTGGTGGGGATCGCCATTCTCTCGATGGCCTTGATCTTCACCGGGTTGCATTCGATGCCACGTTCGGAGACCAGGAAGCCTAGGAGCTGGCCGACTGGCACTCCGAACACGCATTTCTCGGGGTTGAGCTTGATTTGGAATCGGCGCAAGTTCTCAAACGTTTCCTTGAGGTCTCCCAGCAAGGTGCCGCGCTTCTCCGTCTTCACCATGATGTCGTCCACGTAAACATGAGCGTTTCTGCCGAGCTACTTGAGGAGGCACTTCTGCATGTAACGCTGAAAAGTGGCACTGGCATTTCTCAAGCCGAATGTCATAGTCAGGTAACAGAAGGCTCCAAATGGCGTGATGAAGGCGGTCTTCAGGCGGTCGTCCGGATCCAGCTTTATCTGGTGATATCCGGAGTAAGCATCCAAGAAACTCAACAGCTCGCATCCGGCTGTGGAGTCTATCACTTGGTCTATCTTGGTAGGGCAAAGGGATCTTTGGGGCAGGCCTTGTTGAGGCTTGTGTAGTCTATGCACATGCGCCACTTGTTCTTCTTCTTTAGCACGAGGACCGGGTTGGCGAGCCACTCTGGAAAGAAAACTTCCATAATGAAGCCGGCTGCCAAAAGCCGGGCTATCTCCTCCCCTACAATCCTGCGTTTCTCCTCCGACAGTCGGCGAAGGGGTTGTCTGACTGGCTTTGCGTCTTCTCGAACGTGTAGTTTGTGCTCGGCGAATTTCCTCGGAACACCCGGCATGTCCTTGGGGGACCATGCAAAGATTCCCGATTCTCACGGAGGAAATCGGCGAGCTCGCCTTCCTATTTGCTGTTCAGGTTTGCCCCGATGACGGCAAACCTCTCTGGATGCTCGGGGTCAAGAGGTATCTTCTTCGTCTCCTTGGCCGGCTGGAAAGATCCTTGGGCATCATGCTCCTTGGGGTCGGGGGACACGGCCGACTGCTTGCCGGCTATGGCCACGACTCGGTCCAGCATCTTCTTTTCTTCGGCAATCACAAGGGACTCGGCCAGCCGGCTGCTGGCTGCTGCGCACTCAGAGGACTTTTTATAATCGCCGGCTATGGTGATGACGCCTTTGGTGCTTGGTATCTTCATCTTGAGGTATGCATAGTGGGGAACTGCCATGAATTTGGCCAAGGCAGGTCGGCTAAGCAATGCATGGTAAGGGCTCTCCAGGTCCACCACTTCAAACCAGATCGCTTCCCGGCGGAAATGCTCCTTGTCCCCAAAAAGTACATCGATATTGATCGTGCCAATGGGGGTGCAGGACAGGCCGTGTACGATGCCATGAAACACTGTCCGAGTAGGCGCGAGCTGCTTCGTCTTGACGTTTAGCTTCTCCAGGGTGTCACGGTACAGGATGTTGATGCTGCTCCCGCCGTCTATCAACACACGGGAGAAGCGGGCGGCGCGTCTGTCCGTTGCAAGGGTGGCTTCCAGGACCAAAGCATAAGAGCCGGGGGGACGGCATCACCTCTGGATGGTCGGCCCGGCTCCAGCTGATGGGCTTTTCTGACCAATGCATGTGTCCGGCGGGGTTGGCAGCGACCATGCTGACTTCCTGGTGCTCTCGGCGTTTGCTGTGCCGGTCTTCGGGCTGGCCGGTAGAGACGATGTAGGTTGCTTGCTCGTCGGGGAATTCGTCGTGCACGGCTCCGACTGCGGGCCGAGCGGCCGGAGGCGGCGGGCCAGCAGGCGGAGGCGGCACGAGCCCCTCGCCTTTAGAGATTTGGGTGAGCCAATGGCACTTCCGGGTTGTGTGGTTGGACGGCTTCGCGCCGCTATGGAACTTGCACGGGGCGTCGAGAGTTTGCTCGTAGGAGAAAGCTGGCTGCCAAGCCGGCCTGCCGCCCTTGGGTTTCTTGGGCGCCGGACGCTCTTCAGGAGGCGCGTCTTCGACTGTGGCCACCTGCCGACTGGCGGGAGGTGGCGCGGGGCCCTTGCGCTTGTGGTCGTTCGAGTGGGGGTGTCGGCCGGAATCCCCAGCCGGCGTCTTGGGTGCCGGGTTGAGTACCTTTCTGGACGCGTCTACCCGAAGCTCGGTCTTCATCGAGGAGTCGGCGGTGGTGTACTTGTCCGCTATGTCCGGAAGCTCGTCGAGGGTAGCCGGCTCGTCGCAGAGGAGCTCGTGCTTGAGGAGGGTGCCTTCTCGGCATCCGGCCGTGAAGTATTCTATGGCTTGCACCTCGTGCACCCCTTTGCAAGAGTTGCGGAGCTCGGCCCAACGCGTGAGGTAGTCACGAGTGGACTCGGCGAGGCCTTGTACGCACAAGGACAGCTGTCTGGGCTTGGGAGCCCGCTTGTAGGTGCTGGTGAAGTTGCGGACGAAGGCTTCGGTGAAATCTAGCCAGCTGTTGATGCTAAGAGGCTTGAGGTTGTTGAGCCAGGTTCGCGCCGTGCCTTGCACCATGAGGGGCACGTACTTCACGGCAACGCGCCGGTTGCCGTTGGCTATGCTGACCGCCGTGGAGTAGTCGATCAGCCAATCTTCTGGCTTCACGGAGCCGTTGTACTTGGGCGTGTCTCTTGGGAGCGAGAACCCTTTGGGGAAGGGCTCGTCGCGGATGCGGGGGCCAAAACAAGGCAGGCCGACATCGTCTTCTTCCAACACCAGGTATCGCGCCAGGCGGTCGATCCGATGGCGGGCGTCGTTCTCGCCGACTCCTTCGCGGCGACCCAGTCGGCCGCTGAGAGTCGGGTGCGCCACTGGCGGCGGGGTGGGATATCTCTCTCCACGGGGTCGAGGCGGAGGCGGGTTGCCCCGCCATTCCATGGCTCGGGGATGGCTGTCCGCGTCTCACTCGATGGATATTCGGGTCCGGCTACGGCTGGTAGCCGGCTCTTTCTCGCGCCGTGCGCGGGTGTTGCTCATAGCCGGCGTCCGGGACGTCGCGCCGAGATCTCGGCGCGGGGGAGGGCTTCCCGCACGGGCATCTGCTTTGTGCCGCTGCGCGGCTGCGTCGATCAGTTGCTGGATGCGCTGGGTCATGTGGGGGAGGTCTTCGGCCTCCAAGCCATCCAACTCGTCTACGGCCGCCTGGGCGGCACGCAAGTTCTCGAGCGGAGTGGCATAGACCGGGCGGTCAACTCCCAGCGTGTCGGTGATGACGGTGCCGCGTTGCTTGACAAGGCCGGCCCGGCTTGGCCCGCCTGGGGCCGGCGTGCCGAAGGCGGCGCAGTCAGCTTCGCGCTGGTAGGCCTCAGTGAGGCGTCTTACGGAAGCCAGCCTCCGGCCCTCTGCGAGGAGGGCGAGGCGGCATGCCTCCAGTGCTTCGTCGTCGGCATTGGCCGGGAGGGGGGCAGACAAGTCGTGGGCCACCGCGTGCAGGGCGTCGTGGGCGCTCTCGTTGGCCGGGCCGCCGTGGCCGACAACCATCACCTCGGTGGTGGCAGTGTCGCAGCCGTCGGCTCGAGGAAGCGGGTCGTTGTAGATCGTGACGTTGGTGGGGAAGGTGTCGAACGAGGCCATGTCGGAGTCGACAGGCATCAAGTCGGTGGAGCCAACCGACTCCAGGTCCGCAGCGGGCTCCCTGGAGACATGGAGCTGACCGAGAAGGTTGGCGAGGTGGTCGGTGCCCGCATCGGAGGCGAGCTCGTCGGATATGAGGGTTTCGTTGAGGAGGTCGGCGAGGCTGCTCACCGCGCAGATGCTGGCGACGCCTTGCAGGGCGTCATGGCAAGCGCCATCGGGCGTGCCGGGCTGGCTACGCTCGCGGGGGAGGAATAGGGTTCCCGTCCAGAACAGGTCTCCGGACGACGACGCACCTGGCCCCATGGTGGGCGCCAAATGTCGGGTGGTAGGTGCGACATATGCCAACGGGTGGCTTATCATTGTGGGAGCCAGTAAGACATCGCCGGTGCCTGGAAACGGGATAAGGCGAAGACATGCACACCGGCGGATCTTACCCAGCTTCAGGGCTCTCCTTGGAGATAACACCCCTACTGCTACTTTGCGGGGTCTCCGCATGTTCACTAGTCGAACAAGTAGCTACACAATGCTCCTTGAGCTGTTTGGTAGGAGGAGGAAGAAAGGCACGGCTAGCCTGCTTCTTCTCCTTGTGGGGAGTCTAGAACTAGCAGGGGGTCGAACCTTTTGCATGGGTGCCCCGGGGGGTTTATATAGGCCTACCCCCCGGGGGTACAATGGTAATCCAACTGGACGCGGGGCCCAGCCGTCTGTGATTGCACTCGCCGGCTTCTACGCCGGCTGCTGGGGCCCGCCGACTAGTGGGTCCCACCGGCTGCCGGCCCCTTGATCGACAGGCAGGCCCCACTGGCCAGGGCCTGGTCGGCGGCTGGTTACTGTGGCTCCATCTTGGTGACGTGGGCTTCGTCGTGGTAGGCGCGACTACAGTGCCACCGCCCGTCGGGCGATCGCTGTAGCCTCACCGCGTCTTGTCTCCTTAGTGGGGCGTCTCCTTCGAGGGAGGCGGCAAGCCGGCTGCGGGAAGCCGGCTCTGTCTTGGGCCGACTGGTTGGAGGCATGGCCGCCTTCGGGCGTCTCTCTGCCCGAAGGGGCCCACCATCTGTGGGCCACGCTGGCGGCCCTTCGTGGGTGACACCAAGGTCAACATGGCAACAGTGCCGCGCCGGACAGGTCATGCCTACTCCGTACGGCGCACTGTGCCAGGCGTGCTCCGGGATTCGGGGGTGCAGGCTTCACTATAGCCACGCCCCATCGCACCACCGTTAGGTGGGTGCAAACTTTGAGGGTACGGTCTTGGCCACTTTATGGGAGCCGGCTTCTTGGAGTCGGCCTCCTCATGGCCGGCTTCTTGGAGTCGGCATCTTGGAGCCGGCTTCTTCGAGTCGGCCTCCCATGGTTTTCTTCATGAGGGGTAAAGTCGGGCCGCCTTCTTCGAGCTGGCCTGGGTGACAGCCAGCAAGGGGAAGGCGGCCCCATGTCTTGGACTCTTGAGAGCCGGACGGGCTCGTAATTTTTTCAGAAGGGCCAGGGGAAGCCGGCTAGGCTACCCATGGCTATTTTCTCCGACAATATGTAAAAAATATACCGGATGCATTTCACCTGATACGTCAGGCCAGTAGTTATCCACTGCGGAGTTGATGATCACCATAGTGAAGCTGAAATCAATTCGTGGGTGAACCGTCCGCGACGTTGTAAGTCAGCGCAGGCGGTTGAGTTAATCGCAAGTGTGGTTAAGTCGCGTGGACGGGAGAATCGGCCGCAGGGGTGGATGAGAGAGTCGGCCACAACATTTTAAGCTGGCGTGGACGGGTGAGCCAATCACATGCACAAACAGATGAGTCAGCCACGTATTGATGTAAACCCAACAACAGGAGCGGTGACTTGCACGCGTATCCGCTGGGCGGCTTATGAAAGTGGGTACGGTCCCGACGTGTTGATGTAGACCGGACTGCGGGAACGGTGGCATGCGCGTATCCATTGGAGAAGGAGTCGGCCGCGGTGTTGGAGACCAGCACGCACAAGTGTGGGCTGACAAGTCGATTGCGGCAGTGGTAGCCGGTGCAGGCGCGAGGGCTGGCCACGACATTTAAGCCGGTGCGAGCCTCATGTCTATGGCATGACATCAGTTTTGTAGTGGACTTTATCCTGCGTAAAATATATTTGAAAGACAGAGCAGTTGTTCTCAAAAGAATTAATATGTGTAAAAAATACTGAGAACAGATAGCACCTGATTTATTTTCCGGATGAACACGGATACCAGTACTGGAACATGTTGGAAATACACACACCTACCACAGGTCTATGTTTCTCTTTATCACAAGGTTTAGCAATTCTAGCAGTTTCACCTTCGAACTGAATAACATGCCCATCAATATTATCAGACAAGAGATCTTTAACAATAGCAATATTAGGTTATACTTTAACTTGCTCAGGAGGTGTATAAGTTCTAATATTGCTTTTACGAACAACAGTTGAAGCTTTAGCATGATCCTTTATTCTAACAGGGAAAGGTGGTTTCTCAACATAAGAAGTAGGAACAATAGGATCATTATAAGTGACAGTCTTTTCTTCAACTTTAATAGGTGCAGCTACTTTTACTTCTATGGGAGGATGATATTTAAACCACTTCTCCTTAGGGAGATCAACATAAGTAGCAAAAGATTCACAGAAAGAAGCTACTATCTCAGAGTCAAGTCCATATTTAGTGCTAAACTTACGGAAAATATCGGTATCCATAAAAGATTTAACACAATCAAACTTAGGTGTCATACCTGACTCCTTACCTTCGTCGAGGTCCCAATCTTTAGAGTTGCATTTAATTCTATCCAATAAATTCCATCTGAATTCAATAGTCTTCATCATAAAAGAGCCAGCACAAGAAGTATCGAGCATGGTGCGATTGTTATCAGAAAGCCGAGCATATAGATTTTGAATAATCATTTCTCTTGAGAGCTCATGATTGGGGCATGAATATAACATTGATTTAAGCCTCCCCCAAGCTTGAGCGATGCTTTCTCCTTCGCGAGGCCAGAAATTATATATATAATTGCAATCACGATGAACAAGATGCATAGGGTAATACTTTTGATGAAATTCCAATTTCAATCTTTTATAGTCCTAGAATCTCATATCATCACATAGCCTATACCATATCAATGCGCCTCCCTTCAAAGATAAAGGGAAGACCTTCTTCTTAGCAACATCATCGGGTATACCTGCAAGCTTAAATAATCCTTCCACATATATTAAGTGTTCATCAGGATGCTTTGTTCCATCTCCTATAAAAGGGTTAGCTAGCAGTTTTTCCATCATACCCGAAGGAAATTCAAAAGGAGTTTCATTTTCAGTAGGTTCAGTAGGTTGAGGAGCAACTCTTTGCTCTACTGGACGGGGTGAAGATACCCCGAACAAGCCCCTCAGAGAATTACTTTCCATAGTAACAAGTGACAGTAAATTTCAGCACACTATAAATTTTTCCTTACCAAATTCCACCTACCAAAGGCGCTACACTCCCCGGCAACGGCACCAGAAAAGAGTCTTGATGACCCACAAGTATAGGGGATCTATTGTAGTCCTTTCGATAAGTAAGAGTGTCGAACCCAACGAGGAGCAGAAGGAAATGATAAGCGGTTTTCAGCAAGGTATTCTCTGCAAGTACTAAAATAAGTGGTAACAGATAGTTTTGTGATAAGATAGGTTGTAACGAGCAACAAGTAACAAAAGTAAATAAAGTGCAGCAAGGTGGCCCAATCCTTTTGTAGCAAAGGACAAGACGGAACAAACTCTTATAATAGGAAAAGCGCTCCCGAGGACACATGGGAATATCGTCAAGCTAGTTTTCATCACGTTCATATGATTCGCGTTTGATACTTTGATAATTTGATATGTGGGTGGACCGGTGCTTGGGTGCTGTTCTTACTTGAACAAACATCCCACTTATGATTAACCTCTATTGCAAGCATCCGCAACTACAACAAAAGTATTAAGGTAAACCAAACCATAGCATGAAACATATGGATCCAAATCAGCCCCTTATGAAGCAACACATAAACTAGGGTTTAGGCTTCTGTCACTCTAGCAACCCATCATCTACTTATTACTTCCTAATGCCTTCCTCTAGGCCCAAATAATGGTGAAGTGTTATGTAGTCGACGTTCACATAACACCACTAGAGGCTAGACAACATACATCTTATCAAAATGTCAAATGAATACCAAATTCACATGACTACTCATAGCAAGACTTCTCCCTTGTCCTCAGAGGGGTAATAATATGCATATAGGATCTGAACATATGATCTTCCACCAAATAAACCAACTAGCATCAACTACAAGGAGTAATCAACACTACTAGCAACCTACTAGCACCAATCCCGGACTTTGAGACAAGAATTGGATACAAGAGATGAACTAGGGTTTGGAGATGAGATGGTGCTGGTGAAGATGTTGATGGAGATTGCCCTCTCCCGATGAGAGGAGCGTTGGTGATGACGATGGTGATGATTTCCCCCTCCCGGTGGGAAGTTTCCCCGGCAGAACAGCTCTGCCGGAGCTCTAGATTGGATCCGCCAAGGTTCTGCCTCGTGGCGGCGGAGTCTCGTCCCAAAAAGTTCCTTCTGATTTGTTTCTCATCGAAAGACTTCATATAGCAGAAGATGGACATCGGAGAGCCACCAGGGGGCCCATGAGGTAGGGGGCGCGCCCTAGGGGGGGCGCCCCCCACCCTCCTGAGCAGGATGTGGGCCCCCTGGCCTTCATCTTTGGCGTGGATTTTTCTTTATTTATTTTAAGATGTTCTGTGGAGTTTCAGGACTTTTGGAGTTGCGCAGAATAGGTCTCTAATATTTGCTCCTTTTCTAGCCCAGAATTCCAGCTGCCGGCATTCTCCCTCCTTATGTAAACCTTGTAAAATAAGAGAGAATAGCCATAAGTATTGTGACATAAAGTGAAATAATAGTCCATAATGCGATAAATATCGATATAAAAGCATGATGCAAAATGGACGTATCACTCATGTCATCGTCCAACCCTTCCATAAACTTCTCCTGCTTTGCGGCATATGTGGCCACATCATCTAGAGCATAGCGGGATAACTTACTAAACTCATCCACGTACTGCCCTACAGTACGGTTCCCTTGGCGTAAGTTGCGAAACTCACGCTTCTTCATGCTCATAGCTCTAGTTGACACATCGGTTGTGCGGAATGCTTGCTGAAACTGCTCCCAAGTGACATTGGCTATAGGAAAAGTGGATGTGTAATTCTCCCACCATGAGGCCGCTGGTCCATCCAATTGGTGTGCGGAATAACACGCCTTCTCAACATCTGTGCAACCTGCGGTGTTCAACTCTCTTCCAATCCTGCGCAGCCAATCATCAGCAAGTATTGGCTCGGTGCTACTGGAAAACACCGGTGGCTGCAACCTCAGAAAACAGGCTAAGTTGTCAACTGGTGGTGGTGGCGGTGGGTTGTTGTTGTTGTTGTTGTTGTTGTTGTTGTTGTTGTTGTTGTTATTGTTGCCTTGGTTCTGAACTAACAACTGCATCAAGGCATTCTGCTGCTGGATCAACCGAGTGAGCTCCGGTGGGAAAGCAAAACCGGGGTCACGTCTCGGAGGCATCTGATGGGTTTAGAGGGAAGAGAACAGAATAGAATGAGGTCTAGTGAGAAAGCACTACCCATATGCACATGAGACAAACACAATCATATCATATCACTCAATCAATCAAGCAAGGGCATACAATTGGTCTAACTATCGTTACAGTGCTCGGACTACTAATATTTACATGGGGAGTACTACTAATAGTATGGTGGTCTACTAGAAATTTTGATCGGTGGAAGACTCCATGATATCCGCTCCAGCTTCGCCTTCATAGTCGTCATCACTACTATCAGGGTCGGAGTCAGTGTCGTCGATGATGATGTAGTCTTCAGAATGAATCTCCTTAGGTTCGTCGTCTTCTCCTCCTGGCACGGGGTCTCCCATGAAAACTCCTAGCTTCCTTGTCATGTCGTCATTCCTCTCCACAAGTATCATCATTTTCTCCTCATATCCATCGCATGTAGACTTAAGCTCCTCTTCTAGCTCTGTGATCTTGTTCATCGCCTTCTTCAAATCTATCATGCTTGCGCACATCTGGTTCTCCTGGCGACGAATGTGATGGTTTAATTCCTGGATGAATGCTAGAATGGACATGTCCTTCCTGGTGCTGATCATCTCCCATTGCTCATCTCAGCGCCCACATATCTGGTAGATAGTGTCCTTAAGCTCCTTGAGGTAAACTTCGCCGATGCGTCCTATAGCAATGTGGGCGGCCATACTCTTGCCTAGACTCCAGGTGGGTGCATCAAAGGAAAATTCTATGGGTTTAGTGACTGGCGTGAACGTCCTTCCTGGAACTTGAACTCGAATCATCCAGCGTTCCTCTTCTGGTAAAGTGGCGGTATAGGTCTCGGTGAAGCTTGGTATTCTAATGTTCAGGTACCTAGTGACTTCCTTCAAGTGTCGTCCAAAAGGTGTGTCTTCATCCGGTTGTGCAAACTTGTTCCTCGAGTATGCCATCCTAAATAGTAGAAAATGGAGAGGAGTCAGAAATGAGTAGAGAAGAGTGGCCTATGGCTTTTCTTAGTGGTCGTGTCCTACATTCAGCGTGTGCTCTGATACCATCTTGTAGCGACCCGACCTCAAACAGTCAAGTCTCTGTGCTTCAGTGTCATCCCTGGATCGGTAATGCTGACACACACAACACTTGAAGGATTTATAATAGAGTGGCAATCACACACTTATTACATCGAATGTCTCAAGAGAGAACTTATTACAATAAATATGGCTTAAGGCCATCTAATACGATAACAATAGAAGGCTTGGAAGATAAAGTGAGTCCATCAACTCCAACGACATAGCTAAGTGCATGAAACGGCCTAGCGAACCTTACTCCTTGTCTGAAAAGTCTGCAACATGATATGTTGCAGCCCGAAAATGGGCCAGCACATGGAATATGCTGGCAATGTAACACAGTAGAGTAATGAACAGATAAATGCTAACACTACATGCATAGATGACTGGTGGAAGCTGTATGGTTAATATGTTTTGCGAAAAGCCAGTTTTTCCCTACAACAAAGGAATATATTTTATTTAACTATCATGGTGGTTGAACAACATTGAGAAGGTTCCTCCAACTCAATCCCAATTAAAAGTAATTATCGACCCAACAAAATTAATTTAGAGTGATGAGATCCATATGATAATCCAAGAACCAGATACTCAAGATGTCCATAACCGGGGACATGGCTAACCATGATTAGTTTGTACACTCTGCAGAGGTTTGCGCACTTTTCCCCACAAGACTCGATCTCCTCCATTGTATATCTCGCACTGCATGGTTTTTGAGAAACAGATGACCGGGACACAATCTTTTCGAAGAGGTCCCCTTAACAGATAGATAGGCCGGTACACCTACAATCCCCTACATCTGCTAGCCCATCATGGAAAGGTTTCCCACAGCTTAATCAACTATGCTAGAGCCCATAATAGCTTGTGGCTGCACACATAAGTTTCTAGCATGAAATAATCTTATGATCCCTTTGAGCCTGGGTGGCGGTCCGTATGATGCTCACACGGGTACTCCAAGATATCCTAGGACAGCACTGGATTCTCCAGGAGCCCACAAGCAATCCACCCAGATGTGTATTAAAGTTGCCACCTTAAGTTGAACCATTAATTAACAACTCACATTTGTCATGGATACACTCAAACCCAATCCACGTCTACGAGCGTAGCATGGCAGTATAAGCATAGCGTAGAAGTAAGTCCCAGGGGTTTGATAGTAAAACAGGCAATAGGTTCTACCTCATCATCTACTTCCCAGAACCACATGTTAAGAGATCCTACTCATGCAATGTGTGAGGGTTGAAACTAATGCATAAAAACTAGGTGATAAAGGGGTATGATCAAAGTGTTACTTGCCTTGCTGACGATCTGCAAAACCTAGAGACTCATAGTAGCACGCTTTGCACTCCAGGTGTTCTATTGCAAACAAACAATAGCATACATAAGCAATCAAGCAAAGAAGCACGGGTAAATCTCAAATAAGAAGATCTAACTAGAAAGTTCAACTCAAGAACTCCGGTTTGCAAAAAGAATCAAATAAAACGGAGCAACGAAACTCAAACTGCGAAAGAAACAAGATCCGATTACTAATCTGGACTAAAGTCAAATTTTACAGTACCAAAATGTTGTTCAAGTTGGTTAAACATAAAGAGGGCTTCAAGACGAAGATCCAGGCGCTTGAATCGCCTGATTCCGATAAACGAGCGAAAAGATAAACTAAATCTAGGATCAGGGCAGAAATCGTGATCGAAAATAATTGCGGAAAAACCCTGGAAAAAGAAAAACTGACGAACAGGCTAACGAACGAATGTTCGCTGTCTGTGACTAACGGACGAACAACATTCATTAAAACGAACGTAGGGACGAACATCCGCTATTTAGCTAAACCGCGGAAAACCGAACCGATCTAAAAAACGAAATCTAGTTTTATTTTAAAAACGAACGGTTAACCGGAAAAGAAAAAACGGCGACAAACGGCGGCGGCGGCGGGCTCCGGCACGGGCGGCGGTGGCCTAGGGTTTGGGGGCGCGGCGTGAGGTGGGCCGCGGCCTCGGGCGTCGGCTTATAAAGCCGGCCGGGTCGGTGTCCCAGGGGGACACGGCCCGGTAAGGCGGTTCACTTTTTTTTAAAATATTCCGACGCAAGAAAAACAAAGAAAAGAAATACTAAACGGACTCCAAAAATCCTGAAATAAATTTTCCCCGTCCTATAAAAATATGCCGGACAAATTGAACATTTATTTGGGCCTCTAATGCAATTTTGGAAAACACATATTTTTCGTAATTCAAATACAATAGCGATAAAACCAAAATAAAATATATAAATTGATTTTAATATTTTTCCTCCAACATTTCATTTATTTTGGAGAAAGTCATATTATCTCCTCTCATATAATTTTAATATGAAATATTTTCGGAGAGAAAAATAATTAAAACCAAAGTGATCCTTGTTTCGATATTTGAGAAAAGTTCAAATATGAGAACTAGGAAAATCCCCAACTCTCTCCGAGGGTCCTTGAGTTGCTTAGGATTTTGAGGATCGAGAAACGAAATGCAGTAAAATATGATATGCTTGAATGACCTATGTATATCATTCCAAATTGAAAATTTGAGATGTTAAATTTCCTCTCCCTACGTCTAAAACATTTTTTAGAAAAATACAAAAATATTTTCCTTTTTATTCGCCCTTCTTCCTTTCGTATTTCCGTTTGCTTTTTGGTTGCTTGTGTTGCCATGTGCCTTCTATTTGCTTGCATCTTCGCTTGCTCAAAATCTATTGTTATGGATCCTCATCCACTTGCTAATCTTTTTAAAAGATCCAATTTTGATGAACCAATTGTTAGTGAGTTGAGTGCACTAGATTATCTTTATGAGGTTTTGCTTGAAATTCATGAATCTGAATATTGCGATGAAGTGTTGAAAGAAGAAATTTATGAAGTGATTCACGATAGCTCCTAGAAGGAAAAGCATGATTGCAATGATTTTAATATAAATTCTATTAATGACAATTGTGTTAATGATATGCAAAACCCTAAGCTTGGGGATGCTAGTTTTGCTATGTCCACTACTTGTTGCAATGATCATGATTGGGGTGATTCTTCTTACGATCTTGAAAATTCATTTAAGCCCCATGATGAATATGAGATTGATAATAATGTTTGCAATAATATTGAAAGTAGGTTTGGAAGAGTGTCAACTTTAGATCCCACATATTTGGATAATGTTCAATCTTATGAAGTTTTTGATAAAAGTGGGTTCGGAGAGGTCATGACTTTATTTTATGATAATCCCACTATTTAGGAAGAGTGTCAACTTTGCATGCATGTGGATCATGAAGAGAAAATTCTATGTGATAGCTATATTGTTGAATTTGATTATGATCCACATGTAATTATTATGAGATAGGAAAATATGGTTGTAGAAATTTTCATGTCGCTAAATTACCTCTTGTTATGTTGAGATTGCTATTGTTTATTTCTTCTTCCTTACATATGGTAGTTTTTGCTTGCTATGATAATTTGTTTACTTATAAAATACCTATGCATAGGAAATATGTTATGCTTAAACTTGTTTTTCACATGCTACATGATGCTTTCTTCGTGTTTCAATTGCTATCTTTCATGTGAGCATCATTGAAATCTCAATGCCTAGCTAAAAGGCTTTAAAGAAAAGCACTGGTTAGGAGACAACCCAATATTTTCCTTCCTGTTTTCAAATATATATTTCATCTAGCCTCTGGTTAGATGTGTTTTCATGTCTTAATTAGTGTTTGTGCCAAGTAAGACCTTTGGGATGGCTTACGGTGATAGTTGATTTGATCTTGCTAAAAAACAGAAACTTTTGTGCCCAGGAAAATAATTCTCATTTTTAACAAAAGCGTGTTAAAATACTGATTATTTTTGCAAAAGATTGATATACAAATTTCCCAGGTTATCCTAATTTTTCAGAATTTTTGGATTTACATAAGTATTCGAGAGTTACAGATTACTACAGATTGTTCTGTTTTTTGACAGATTATGTTTTCTACGTGTTGTTTGCTTATTTTGATGAATCCATGGATAGCATCGGGGGTATGAACCATGAATAAATTGGAATAAAGTAGATATTACACCAATATAAATAAACAACGAGTTCACAACAGTACCAAAAGTGGTGATTTTATTTTCTTATACTAACGGATCTCATGAGATTTTCTCTTGAGTTTTGTGTTATGAAGTTTTCAAGTTTTTGGTAAAGATTTGATGGACTATGGAATAAGGAGTGGCAAGAGCCTAAGCTTGGGGATTCCCAAGGCACCCCAAGGTAATATTAAAGGACAACCAAGAGCCTAATCTTGGGATGCCCCGGAAGACATTCCCTCTTTTGTCGTCGTCTATCAGTAACTTTACTTGAGGCTATATTTTTATTCACCACATGATATGTGTTTTGCTTGGAGCATCTTGTATGATATGAGTCTTTGCTTTTTAGTTTGCCACAATTATCCTTGATGTACACACCTTTTGAGAGACACACACATGAATCGTGATTTATTGGAATACTCTATGTGCTTCACTTATATCTTTTGAGCTAGGCAATTTTGCTCTAGTGCTTCACTTATATATTTTTAGAGCACGGTGGTGGTTTTATTTTATAGAAATTATTGAACTCTCATGCTTCACTTATATTATTTTGAGAGTCACTTTAACCAGCATGGTAATTTGCTTTGGTTATGAATTTAGTCCTAATATGATGGGCATCCAAGAGGGATATAATAAAAACTTTCACATAAAGTGCGTTGAATACTACGAGAAGTTTGATTCCTTATGATTGTTTTTAGATATGAGGATGGTGATATTAGAGTCATGCTAGTGAGTAATTGTGGATTGTATAAACACTTGTGTTGAAGTTTGTGATTCCCGTAGCATGCATGTATGGTGAACCGTTATGTGATGAAGTCAGAGAATGATTTATTTATTGATTGTCTTCCTTATGAGTGGCGGTCGGGGATGAGCGATGGCCTTTTCCTACCAATCTGTCCCCCTAGGAGCATGCGCGTTGTACTTTGTTTCGATGACTAATAGATTTTTGCAAAAAGTATGTGAGTTCTTTATGAATAATGTTGAGTCCATGGATTATACACACTCTCACCCTTCCACCATAGCTAGCCTCTCTAGTGCCACGCAACTTTCGCCGGTACCATACACCCACCATATACCTTCCTCAAAACAGCCACCATACCTACCTATTATGGCATTTCCATAGCCATTCCGAGATATATTGCCATGCAACTTCCACCGCTTATTATGACACGCTTCATCATTGTCATGTTGCTTTGCATGATCATGTAGTTGAAATCTTATTTTTGGCAAAGCCACCATTCATAATTTTTTATACATGTCACTCTTGAGTCATTGCACATCCCGGTACACCGCTGGAGGCATTCATATAGAGTCATATTTTGTTCTAATTCTTGAGTTGTAAGTAAATAAAAGTGTGATGATCATCATTATTAGAGCATTGTCCCATGTGAGGAAAGGATGATGGAAGCTATGGTTCCCTCACAAGTTGGGATGAGTCTCCGGACTTTACAAAAATAAAAGAGGTCGGGAATCCCACCAAAAAATGAGAGAAAAGAGAGTAGGGGCAATGTTACTATCATTTTTCCACACTTGTGCTTCAAAGTAGCACCATGATCTTCATGATAGAGGGTGTCCTATCTTGTCACTTTCATATACTAGTGGGAATTTTTTTATTATAGAACTTGGCTTGTATATTCCAATGCTGGGCTTCCTCAAATTGCCCTAGGTCTTCATGAGCAAGCAAGGTGGATGCACACCCACTTAGTTTCCTTTTGAGTTTTCATACACTTATAGCTCTAGTGCATCCGTCGCATGGCAATCCCTACTCACTCACATTGATATCTATTGATGGGCATCTCCATAGCCCGTTGATACGCCTAGTTGATGTGAGACTACCTCCTTCTTTTTGTCTTCTCCACAACCACCATATTCTATTCCATCTATAGTGCTATGTCCATGGCTCACACTCATGTATTGCATGAAAGTTGAAGAAGTTTGAGAACACCAAAAGTATGAAACAATTGCTTGGCTTGTCATCGAGGTTGTGCATGATTTGAATATTTTGTGTGATGAAGATGGAGCACAGCCAGAATATATGATTTTCTAGGGATAGCTTTCTTTGGCCATGTTATTTTGAGAAGACATGATTGATTTATTAGTATGCTTGAAGTATTATCATTTTTATGTCAATATTAAACTTTTGTTTTGAATCTTATGGATCTGAACATTCATGCCACAATAAAGAAAATTACATGGATAAATACGTTAGGTAGCAGCCCAGATAAAAAATTATGTTTTTATCATTTACCTACTCAAGGACGAGCAGAAATTAAGCTTGGGGATGCTTGATACGTCTCCAACGTATCTATAATTTTTAATTGTTCCATGCCATTATATTATATGTTTTGGATGTTTTATATGCATTAATATGCTATTTTATATTATTTTTGGGACTAACTTATTAACCTAGAGCCCAGTGTCTGTTTCTGTTTTTTCCTTATTTTTAGCTTCCTAGAAAAGGAATACTAAACGGAGTCGAAACGGATTTAACCATCGCGATGATTTTTCTTGGACCAGAAGACACCCAGGGGACTTGGAGTGCAAATCAGAAGAGCCATGAGGCGGCGACAAGGGTGGAGGGCGCGCCCTAGGGGGGGTGCCCCTACCTTGTGGGCTCCTCGGTGACTCCCTGACCCAGATCTTCGTCCTATATATTCATATATATTCAAAAACCCTCAGAAGCATCCATAAAAACACTTTTCCACTGCCACAACCTTCTGTTCCCGTGAGATCCCATCTTGGGGCCTTTTCCGGCAATCTCTCGGGGGGATTCGATCACGGAGGGCATCTACATCAATTCTGTTGCCCATTCGATGAAGCGTGAGTAGTTTACCACACACCTACGGGTCGATAGCTAGTAGCTAGATGGCTTCTTATCTCTTTTTGATTCTCAATACCATGTTCTCCTTGATGTTCTTGGAGATCTATCCGATGTAATCTTCTTTTGCGGTGTGTCTATCGAGATCCGATGAATTGTAGATTTATGATCAGCTTATCGATGAATATTATTTGAATCTTCTTTGAATTCTTATATTCATGATTTGATATCTTTGTATTTCTCTTTGAATTATCGGTTTGGTTTGGCCAACTAGATTGGTTTTTCTTGCAATGGGAGAGGTGCTTAGCTTTGGGTTCAATCTTGCGTGATTTCACCCAGTGAAAAGTAGGGATAGCGAGACACTTATTGAATTGTTGTCATCGAGGATAAAAATATGGGGTTTTCATCATATTGTTTGAGTTTATTCCTCTACATCATGTCATCTTACTTAAGGCGTTACTCCGTTCTTTGTGAACTTAATACTCTAGATGCATGCTGGATAGCGGTCGATGTGTGGAGTAATAGTAGTAGATGCAGGAAGGAGTCGGTCTACTTGACACGGACGTGATGCCTATATTGCATAATCATTGCCTTCGATATTGTCCTAACTTTGCGCTTTTCTATCAATTGCTTGATAGTAATTTGTTCACCCACCGTATTATTTGCCTTCAAGAGAGAAGCCTCTAGTGAAACCCATGGCCGTTGGGTCTATTTTCCATCATATTAATTTCTGATGTACTATTTTGCAATCTTTTATTTTCATATCTATAAACCAAAAAACCCAAAAATATTTTATCTTTTGTTTAGTTTTATCTATCTCTATCAGATCTCACATTTGCAAGTGACCGTGAAGGGATTGACAACCCCTTTATCGCGTTGGGTGCAAGTGTAGCGACCCGGCCCGAATGGATCAAGTCTCTGTGCTTAAGTGTCATCCCTGGATCGGTATGCTGACACACACAGTACTCGAGGATTTATAACAGAGGTAAATCACATGTATAAGTAACGTAAGATACTATTACCTCAATCCAAAATAGCGGAAGTAACAAGGTTGTGGATTCCCATCAACACCAACGACAAAGTTGAGTGTAGAAATCGTAACCCTGACGTATCACTTACTCATCGTAAGATATCCTGCAACATGAGACGTTGCAGCCACAAAGGGTCAGTACATTGAATGTACTGGCAAATTCACACCAGAGGATAATGGTGAATAAAGAATATCACTACATGCATATTTGGCTGGTGGAAAGGCTCTATGGTTATAATATTTTTGCGAAAAGCCAATTTTCCCTACTGCAAAGGAATACATTTTAACTTAACTATCATGGTGGTTGTTGAACATTGAGAATGGTTGACAGCATTCTCAATCCCAAATAATAACATCATTAAAACCCAACAAAATTAATTAGAGTAACATGATGAGATTCACATGATAATCCAAGTACTAGATACTCAAGATGTCCATAACCGGGGACACGGGTAATCATGATTAGTTTATACACTCTGTAGAGGTTTGCGCACTTTTCCCCACAAGACCCGATCTCCTCCGTTGGATTTCTCGCACTACATGGTGTTTGAGAAACGGATGACCGAGACATAATCTTTCAGAAGCGTTTGCACCTTACGATGGGTAGATCGTTCCACCTACAACCCCTACATCTGCTAGTCTACCACTTTAAGAGTTCACACGACTTAATCAACTATGCTAGAGCCCACAATAGCTTGTGGCTGCACATGGAAGTTTCTAGTATGAATAATCTCATGATCGCTTTGAACATGGGTGGCGGTCCATAAAAAACAGGCAATCCTGGAATACCCAGGTGCCTAGGTAGGCAATCGCTGGAATACCCAGGTGCCTCAATCCACCCAGATGTGTGTTAAAGTTGCCACCTTAAGTAAACCATTAATTAGCAATCTCACATCTGTCATGAATACTCTCAAACCCAATCCACGTCTACGAGCATAGCATGTCAATATAAGCATAACGTAATAGTAACTCCCAAGGTTTGAATGTAGGGCAATAGGTTCCTACCTCATCAACTACTTCCCAATACCCACACGTTATCAATCCTACTCATGCAATGTTTGAGGGTGGAACTAATGCATAAAAACTGGGTATGGAAGGAATATGATCAAAGTGTGAACTTGCCTGCAATGTTGATGAAGATGATTCGCACTCAAAACTCTTGATAGCTCTACTCGTCATACTCCGGTCAATCTATCGTAAGCAAGCAACAGTAACCACACATAAGCAAACACTCAACAGATCAGAAAGAACGAAGAAGACGATTTGAAAACCACCAGAACCAAGCAAATAACTCTTGCAACATAAAACAATTTCTAACAGTACCAAAATTATATGAATTTGGCCTTATCAGAAAGTTTAGGTCAAGAGCTTCGATTTGCAAAAAGAATCAACTCAAACGGAGCTACGAAACTCAAGTTATGATCAAACAAAGTTTGAATTCAAATTTGGTCTAATTCAAATTTTAAACTTTTCAAAAACATGTTTGAGTTGGATTACTGGATAGAGTAGATTGTAACGAAGATGTGGGCGTTGGTTTCGTTGAATTTGGACTAACGAGTAAAAAGTTATAGCCGTTTGAAAACCAGGGGCTGATCTATAAATAAATACTCACAAATGAGTCCCTGGCAGAAAACTAAAATAAAAGAAAAAGACTAAATAGCGAACATGCGCTAAACAGATCTATAAAACGAAAGCGTTCACTAAAACTTCCTAAGCAGAAAACGTTCACTATTTAGAGCGTACCGATCGTTTTTAGAAGAAAAACCTAATCTAAAGAAAACAAAAAAATGGGTGGTGGTTTTTACCGGTTCGTGACGGTTTTCCATCAAAAACCGCCAGCGGCAGTTAGTGAGTCCGGCGGCAGCGATGTTTGCCGTGGCGAGGCAGACAGCGGCGACTTCGGCGTCGGCGGCCAACTCCGGTGAGGTGGGGTGGTGGCGACGGCGGCCGAGCGGGGCTGCGGGGCGGGGCAGCGAGCAGTAGAGGCGGCAGCTAGCGGCGCGGGGCGGCGACGACATGCATCGGCGGCGGCGCGGCATGCAGCGCGGGGCGGCAACGACAAGCGGCAGCAGGCGTGACGAGATGCGGAGAGAGAGGAGGTCCGGGGGGCGCTATTAAAGGGGCGGCGACCGACTTGGGCGAGGGGCGACGGTGCCGTGGCGGCGCCGGACTCCGGGGAAGTCCCGATCCGAGACGGCGGGGAAGACGGTGGCGGCGCGGGCTGGGCTGGCAACTTGGGCCGGCCCAGTCGGTGGAACAGTTTAAAAAAACATTTCCAGACAAATAAAAATAATAAAAGCAAAATAAATAAAAATATTATATAGGCATATAATATATCAAAATTTTCAAAAAAAGATTTTCTAAGACATGAATATTTTTCTAGAGTCAAATAAAATTCAGATAAAACAAAGAGTGCTACTGGTCTATTAAAATCCAACAAAAATCATTTTAAAAATACTAAAATGATTTCAAATAAATTTTTCTCCAATTTTCTATTTTAGGGAATCATGTTACCCTATTTTCCATGTATTTTGTTTTTGGATAAAAATAATTTGAATAAAACTCAAATAACCCAAATTGAAAAATAATTATTTCAAATGGATTTTAAATTTGAGTTTCTTTGAAACTCCCAACTCATATTTCATAAGTTTTGAAGAAGTCATTTTATCTTCGCTCTTGAAAATCATTGAGTTGCATGAAGTTTATTAATTTGAAATATTTCCAGATGAAATTCAAATATTTTCAACACCCCTTCGCATTTAAATAAATGGAAGAAGTCATGTCATCTTCTCTCCAGGGTTTTGTGATGAAAAGAATTTGAATTCACGGGGATCAAAATGAAAAGGTGAAAGTTTAGGAAAGTCCTTTTTTCCTCTCTCATTTAACTTTCAAAAAGTTTCGAATTTCCCTCAATCAATCACACAACAGTCAATCAATCAATCAATCAATATATTTACTATAACATTCCAAAATTTAGAATGGGATGTTACAACAAGTATTTGATTGTTTGTGCAGGTGCATCGATTGGTGACTTGCGCGTTTCTCCTACTGGATTGATACCTTAGTTCTTAACTGAGGGAAATACTTATCTCTACCGTGTTGCATTATCCTTTCCTCTTCAAGGGAAAAACCAACACAAGCTCAAGAAGTAGCTGTCGGGGTATGGGGTCCCGGCAAACCCGTAAGGTTCGAACACTAGGGTGCGCGCGAAGTCTTTCCCTCCAACCGATCTATGCTCTAGCTCGCTAGGATCTTGCGGACGAACTCGACAAACTCACAACACAGAAGGACACAGGGTTTATACTAGTTCGGGCCACCGTTGTGGTGTAATACCCTACTCAAGTGTGGTGGTGGTGGATTGCCTCTTGGGATGATGATGAACAATACAAGGGAAGAACGGCCTCCCGTGGTTGAGGCGTTCTTGTGCTCGGCGAGCTTGTGTGTGTGGGTGGTCTCTCCCAAGCTAAGATGAGATCGTCCTCTCTTCTCTTTTCCCCTTTCCACTGTGGTGGCTAGTCCTATTTATAGAGGCCCTGGTCTTCTTCACAAATATCGAGTGGGAAGGGAGCCAACAATGGCGGGCTAATTTGAAGGGGGACAACTAGTACAAGCTATCCTGACAAAAGTAGTCTTCGCCTGCACAAAGTTTTGGTGGTGACGCTGTTCTAGGCTCCACGGTGACCTCTGTCTTGTAGTCCAAGGGCTTGGTCTTATTGCACTGAAATGGCAACCTTTGCCTGAGGCCTTGGTACTCCGCGGCTGCAATTGCCCCCTTTGCACCAAAGAGGAAACAAGGACGCTAAGCACGCTCGCACCCACCTGGTGTCGATCGTCACGGCTCACGTCACGAGAGCCTCGTGAGGTTCGCCCCGCCTTGGTATCTCCGCTCCTCGTGAGCCTGCCTAGTTAGGCACACCAGAGGAGGTCTTGCATCGTCCGCCTCGCGAGGCTTGGCCCCTCGCGAGGGTCTTGGGTGCTTTGTTGGTGAAGATGGGCCGTACGGCCTGTTGGCTCAGCCACGCCGCGGGCCGCAGGCAGGCAAGTCTGGGGACCCCCATTCTCAGAACACCGACAGTAGCCCCCGGGCCCAAGGTGCGCTCGGGCTTGGCTTCGCGGGGAAGCCAAGGGTCAAGCTCGAAGCGCCGCGGGCCCCAAAACCTGCGGCCTCGGTTGACGCGTGGCGGTTGATTGGACGTGGGTGTCTCCGCTTCCCCATGCTGCTTCGGCGACTGCACGACTTGACAAGTCCCTGTGACATGCATCAGGCCTCATGGAGGTGTTTAGACTTTTCATTTGGTATTGTGAGAACAGTATGATTGTAATATTTGCTTTGAGATTCTGCGTTTTCCTTCCTTATTTGCCTTGTTCTGCGTCGGCAGAGCCCGGCCCCGTGCATACCTCAACCGCCATTGGGCCGACCGGAGACCAGGACGGTCCAAGGAGTGAGGGGCTACGTGACCAGTTAGGCTCCTGAGTCGCGATGCTCAGGAGTCCCCCTTGACATGCGAACATCATATAGGGAGAGTTCGCGAGGATAGATTAATGTTCTACATCGGCAGAGCCCGGCCCCGCGCATACATCAACCGCCATTGGGCCGACCGGAGACCAGGACGGACCAAGGAGCGAGGGGCTACGTGACCAGTTAGGCTCCTGAGTCGCGATGCTCAGGAGTCCCCCTTGACATTCAAACAATTTCCATACCTGCCCTCGCCGAGGCATCGGGAGGGGTGCGCGACGCCCATGCCCGGGGGACCTGGTTGGGTGGCGTGCGCTTGGGCATGACCCGAGCGCAGCCCCCGTGCCCAGCCCCCTCGTGCGACTTTCCCGAGGGGAGGCGTCGTGGTGAGGCTGGGCACTGAGCTCCCTAAGGTTGGTACGACTGTGGGGTCGTCCTCAGTTGTTTATCACCAGCGCGGAGCATAGTGCTTCCACTGGTGCACGGGCATAGCCGCTCCTCGGCAGTGTCGACAGCCAACGCGGAGCATGGAGCTTCCACTTGGGCGTGGGATGGGGGACCCCCTTCGGGAGGAGCCCCCGGGGCGTGTACAGCCCCGCCCTGACACATGGCTTCCACGGCAGGGCTGCGAGGTGTATCTGGGCACTCGCAAGCCAGCGCGGGACTCATGAGGCCCTACCTCATGGCGGGTTGTGCCTGGTCTTGAGTCTTGGTGACTGTATGTTCCTGCAAGGGGGTTAGATGCAAGCACTCTACGTCCTCAGGTCCCGGCCCTCGAGCAAGCTCAGCGGTCACTGGTATGCCAGGTCACGATGCCGTGGTCAAGGCCAGGGGGTGAGGGCTGGAGAGCCAGTAAGAGCTCCTGAGTCGCGATACTCAGGAGCCCCCCTTTTAATGTGCAAGCAAATTGCATGGGGCGAACGGACCCGTGGCGGGAGGTAATCAAACAGGTGATAGCAGCTGGTAGGTTAAGAAGATTGTCTGGGATAAATGCAGGAAGGTACATGCCACTGGGTCTGGCCCGAGCGGCATGGGGATGATGAAACCGAGGGGCGCCCCGGCGAGGTAAGCTTAGAAACCTAAGCAAAAAGGATACATGCCACAGCGACGGACCCACGTGGCCTGGGAATAGTGCAGCCTGAGGGGCGCTCCCAGCTTAAATGAACTTGGAAGATGTCACCTGGGTCTGTAAACGAAGTAGAGCTGGTGCAGCTGAAGCCACACGTCGAGGAATGACCCCTCATGAGCCACTGGGACCCTGAGCCTCGGGAGGCTCTGGGGCTCAGGAGGTTCCTTGGAGGCCGTCGCCATCTTCTCCAGAACGGCGTGGAACCTGGCCTCCTGAGCCGCCTGGACTTGCCGCATATTGCGCTGATGGGCCGACGCCATGCTCGGCAAGCCGAAGGGCATGCGAACGAAGCTGTGTGGTGGACCCTCACAGTGGCCCGCGCATGATGGCCAGAAGCATTCCTGAGATGCGGCCCTGTTGAGCCCTGGGATGTCGACGCAGGCGCGCAGCTGAGGACCCTCGCCTAGGTGGTGAGCCACACTCTATGAACGGCTGTAGCCACGCATGGCCCTTGCGTCTTGTAGCTCCTGGGTGGTCTTGGTGATGAACTCCTGGGTGGTGGGCATTCCTCGCCCCATGCTCTCTTGAGGAACACGTGCCGTGAAGCACGCTTCCAAGTGGTGCCCAAGCGCCTTCCTCATGAGATTGGCAAGGTCTGAGGCCCTCCAGAAGAGAGCCCCCGAGCCTTGCCTGAGGAGGGCGCCGGGCGTGCTTTCCTATGCGGTGGAGGGAGGCACCCCTGGAGCGGGCGCCGATCCTGATGAGGCTCCTGACGCGACACCATCTTCTTGGGGTCCTGCACGGTGTGGTAACTTCTTCTTAGGGATGGCCTTCGGAGGGCCTTCACTTCTGCTGTCAGGGTTGTCGATTGCTACGGCCTGGAAGGCGCGCTCAAGGGAGCACACCGCATCCCTTTCTTCACATGGGACCGTGATGATCCCCTGCTTCCTAGCATCTTGAGAACGTTGTAGCCGTGGTGAGTGACTGCCATGAACTTGGCCAGGGCTGGATACCCGAGGATGTCATTGTACAGCAGGCGGATGTGCGTGACGTCAAAGTCGATGAGCTCGGTGCGGTAATTCTTGCGATCCCCGAAGGTGACAGGCAGGCAAACTTGCCCTATTGGTGTGGTGGAACCGTCAGTCACTCCTGAGAAAGGCTTGGTTGGCTGGAGCTGCTCATAGGGCACTTGGAGGCTATCGAATGTGTCGGCGGACAGGACGTTGAGCCCTGCGCCACTGTCGATGAGAGTCTTGGTGACTTGCACATTGATGATGACTGGGGAGCACAGCATAGGGAGTGTGCCAGCGGTGGCTGCGCAGTTGAGCTGGTCGGCCGAGCTGAAGGAGCATTGGGACCACCGGAGCGGGCGCGTGGTCTCGAGCTTGGGGAGCGCCGCGTTTACTTCGCGAGAGAACTATTTGAAGATGCACCGAGAGGCTGGGGCCTGAGCGCCGCCCAGGATGCAAGCGACCCGCGCGGCTCCTAGAAGCCCCAGCCCCCTCGTCCTGGTGGTGGTCGTCGTTCCTCCTTGGCGACGGCAACGGGGGAAGACCGGCGTTACCCTGGGGGCGATCCTCACGAGGCCAGTCTCCCAGGCGCCCTCGCAAGGTTGGTCCTGCCAGCGGTCCTCACGAGGCCGGAAATGCCACTCCTGGTGCGGGCCACGGTCGTCCCAATGTCCGCTTCCGCGTCCTCCTCCGCGGCCGTAGCCTCGGTCGTTGCGCTCGGGGCGTCAGCCGAAGCGTCCTTCCCGAATGGCTCTGAGCTCTTGACAGTCGCTGGTGTTGTGGGTGTTCAGGTTGTGGAAGGCGCAGAATGGGCAGCCGTTCTTAGATGACTCGGGCTGATCTCTACCTCGCTTGGTGTCGGGCTGTGCTGCGAGCACTACTGCCTCTTTACGCTTCACATCCTTGGCCTTGGCCTTCTTTTCCTCCACTCCTACAGCTGGCAGCTCAAGGAGAGAGAGGCGCCCCTCCTCAGCTCTTGCACACTTGGTCGCCAGGTTGAACAGCTCCTGAGATGTCCAAAGCTCCTCATGGATTGCCAGCTCTTCCTTCATCTTGACGTCACGGACGCCATCGGAAAACGCGGAGATGATGGCCTCGTTCGTGACCTTGGGGATCTTGAGGCGGGTGCTGTTGAAGCGCTGGATCTACTTCTGGAGGGTCTCTCCTGGCTGTTGCTTGATGCGGCGTAGGTCGCCCGCGACCGGCGGGCGGTCACGAGTGCCCTGGAAGTTGGCGATGAAGCGGTCGCGCATCTCGTCCCAGGAGGAGATCGAGCCGTGCTGCAGGTTTAGGAGCCAAGAGCGGGCCCCATCCTTGAGAGCCATGGGAAACGAGTTCGCCATGACTTTTTCGTCGCCGTTGGCCGCTTCGATGCTCAACTCATAGAGTTGCAAGAACTTCGCGGGGTCGGCGGTGCCGGCGTACTGAGGAGGCAGATCTGGCTTGAACTTGTCTGGCCAGACAACGCTACACAGCTCAGGGGTGAAGGCGCGGCAGCCTGCCGTGCTTGCCGGGGCCCCACTTCGGGGGCGGAGCTTGGTCTTGGCGAGGTCCGCGCCGTGCCACCACAAGCGGCGCACGGTCTTGAAGAGGTGGCGCAGGGAGCGCTGGTACAGCTTCTTGTGGTCGAGGGACTTCTTGGCAGCTCCTTTTTCACGCGCCGGTGTCGGGCGCGGTGGATCACGCCGCGGAGGTGCGCGCCTTGGCGCCAAGGCACCGTCTTGGGGTCGAGGCGGTGGAGGCACACCGCGAGCCCCGTCGCCCGCGGCCTGCTGAGGGGGAGGCAGAGAGTGGGACGGCGCCAGAGAGCCCCCCGCGGCACGGACAAGCTCGGCGACGTGGTCGAGCCACTCCTCATAGACGTCGTCGATGGGGCGGTAACGCAGGAGCTCGTTCGCCGCGATGAGCGCGACCCATGCCTCCATGCGAGTATGGTGCACGTGAGACGAAGAGCCAGCAGGGGTGAGCGATGGAGTAGCGGTGCGGCCGTCCTGCCGCACCAAAGGATGTTGTGAGGACGCCTGCTGCTCGTTTCCCACTGGGCCGGTGGCAGCGTTGGCGGCGGGGGATGGAGAACGATGAGGCAGCCCGCCGACGGGAGCCGTTTGAGCGATGCGGGCGGCGAGGGCAGCCCGACGCTCAGCTCGAGCATGGAAAGTGTCCGACATGGAGACGACGGATCGACGGAGCAACGAACTGATGGAAGGGAAGCTACGGCGCACCCCTACCTGGCGCGCCAAATGTCGGGGTATGGGGTCCCGGCAAACCTTTAAGGTTTGAACACTGGGGTGCGCGCGAAGTCTTTCCCTCCAACCGATCTATGCTCTAGCTCGCTAGGATCTTGCGGACGAACTCGACGAACTCACAACACAGAAGGACACAATGTTTATACTGGTTCGGGCCACCGTTGTGGTGTAATACCCTACTCCAGTGTGGTGGTGGTGGATTGCCTCTTGGGATGATGATGAACAATACAAGCGAAGAACGGCCTCCCAAGGTTGAGGCATTCTTGTGCTCGGCGAGCTTGTGTGTGTGGGTGGTCTCTCCCAAGCTAAGATGAGATCGTCCTCTCTTCTCTTTTCCCCTTTCCACTGTGGTGGCTAGTCCTATTTATAGAGGCCCTGGTCCTCTTCCCAAATATCGAGCGGGAAGGGAGCCAACAATGGAGGGCTAATTTGAAGGGGGACATCTAGTACAAGCTATCCTGACAAAAGTAGTCTTCACCTGGACAAAGTTCTGGTGGTGACGCCGTTCTAGGCTCCACGGTGACCTTCGTCATGCAGTCCATGGTCTTGGTCTTGTTGCGCCGAAATGGCAACCTTTATGTGAGGCCTTGGTACTCCGCGGCTGCGCTTGCCCCCTTTGCACCAAAGAGGAAACACAATTAGCCTGAAGTCTTTATAATTTGCAGATCTTGTGGGCACTTGGCAGATTACAACCTTGAGCAAATCAAACTTGGTATCATGTTGGCTACTGTAAGATTCCGAGTATTCTGGGCCGTGGTGCCAAAGCGGTGCAGTGTTAATCGAAGGAAGGGGGATCAATCACCGAGTGTAGACCTCCATGAGCATCCAGCTGCCGCGACCGTCGACGAGCACCATCCAAGACGTGTTCATGCCGACCCAGTACATACCGTTAATGTAGTTGAGGCTGACGGGGATCGGATCGCAGTCAAGGGGGTTGATGCTCGCCACCCTACGATCGTTATGCTTCTTGACACGCCATTTCTGAAGATCAGGCGACATCAGCAAGCAAGGAGCTGGCTTAAAAAGCTCTGGCCTGAGGGCTTTGAGTAAATGGTACAGCCCCGATGAGCACGCAGCGAGCGCCATGGTATTGAGATTGTCCACACGCGAAACAATGAGCTTGATTACCTCTGTGGGGAGCGAATTCCAGCCACTCTTTCGGCGGACGCTGCTCAGTTCTGTAATTGTTAGTGCTTGGGTTTCGGACGAGGGGGGGAGGCGCCTTAGCGGGGATGGAAGATTGGACGAGATTATGTGCGGACAAAGATGGAGAAGTGAATATGTGATGTGGGAAGTGGATAGGTGATGCCGACTACAACACGCCGCTTGACTTACGAGACACATACCAATAGCGAAGGGTCATGTCGATGCCAGACAACTTGCTTGAGTGATCACAGTACTGGTACTCCCTACAGTGCTATGCCCTAAATTGCTTGAGTAGAGTAGTAGAGTAGGACTCCAATCTACTACTAGCACCGGAGGAGTAGTATATTCTAATCTAAAATAGTTACAAACTTCAATGCCCGAGCGTGGAACGACTACGAACCGTGCTCAAAGACCGTGCCTACGTGGTGTTTGGATATGGGCGACAACCTCAACGCCAACGGTGCTGCTCCCGTTGCACCGTATGTGTTTCTGTCCTTCCTGTTCGAAATCATAGTAGAATTCATGATTTATTTTGTGCTTATTCGGATTAAATCTCGTAGTAACTTGCTCATATATTCAACTGGCGCAACGTCCCCTACAGCCACTCCCGTTTCATGGACGGCCTGGTCGATGCCTCCAAGGAGCCCTTCGTCCACCGCTATGAGTGCCCGATGCCGTTTTGTGGCTCGCCGGCGGACATGGTGCATCACCTCACGGATGCGTGCAGTGGTCACTGCTGGCCCTTGGTGGAGAACATCAAGTACGAGACGTGCTACCCGTTCACCATGCCAGAGTCGTTGGAGGATCACCGCCGCCTGCTAGTCTCAGAGGAGGACGGCAGCGTCATCCTCTTGATTGTGGGCACCGGCGAGGCCCGCGCAGGCCGCCGCCCCATCTCTGTAATGCGCGTCAGGGGCGACACCGCTGACGCTGACACGGACACGAGGCTGATGTATGGGTGTGTGGTCAGTGTTACTACCCCTCCGGGTCGCGTGGGCGGCGACACCGGCCTCATCGAACGAACTTGGACTCTGGGGAGCTGGGACTATCCCGCCAATGTGGACTTGGAAAGCCCATGGCATCCTTTACCCGCCGACGCGGTGCACGGGGACTCCAAGGAGGTTCACCTGGACATACGCATTATCAAGTTAAATTGTAGGATCCACGTGGCATTCAAGGTCTCGAAGGTAGATTCCGTGTCTGCACCCGGTTTGTGGGCTCGACGCGGGCGCGACCGGCTTCCGCCGCGACAGCCACCATGCGCGCCTCCTCCGCGCGGGTGGAGACGACAATGACACGCTAGTTCCTCCTCGCCGGCGTGCTGGAGCACGCGCTCGTCCTCCTCTTCGTACGCTACGTGCATAGACGCGACTCCACCAGCTGCTCGTGTGCTTGGCAGCGCGGCGACATTGTGAGGAGGGACTGCAGACGACGTGAGCAGGCGAGCCTTCGGCTTCATGGCACAGGGATGGTGGCGACACGGCGGTGATGGGAGAGAAATTGTTGCCCGGAGCAGGCGGGCGCCGGCATGCGCAACCGCGGCGGCGGCATATTGATGAGTGTGTGTGTGGGAGCTTACTTTAGTTTTATATATAAGGTTGGTCAAACTTAAAAGAAAACCATACTAGTACACGTAAACATTAGACTTAGGCAGCGCTTTTATTAGTTAGTACCACAACCACGATACGGAATCCTGTGCAAGCGCGTGAACCACGGCCGCGCGGTCGTTCGAATGGTGCGTCACCGCGTCGCGCTCGAAGGACATCCACCGAACCTTTTTGTGTGTGTGAAAACAATCCTCGAATATTACTCAACTTTTTTTCCTATGAAAATTCTTGACGCTGCAATATTTCCATATATTTGAATTTAGCTCCAGTTTGTGTTTATTTGGATTTGGACATTTTAGGTGCGCCCTAGTTTTTTTAATACTGATTTTGTGTGTGTGACTGAGAGAGAACGTGTGTATGTGTCCATATATGTGTTGTGGCGGAAGGGCAATGTGGAGACGCTGTGTGTGTGATACAGACATAGAGAGGTGTGAATGTGCAAATGATCATGCATGAGTGAGACTGACGGTGTCCTGGACTAGGGGGTACTCAACACGTCATCTCCCGATCTGTTAGGTTGGGCTGAGGACCCCCCTGGCCGTATACTCATGGGCCAGTTCGGACAGCTGCCGCATACATGGAAGATTCCACAAGACTTGGTGATCAAGACAAGGACTCCTCCCCACCGGCGTATTTGGCTAGGACACTTGTTATCCTAGGGCTTTGGTGCATTATATAAACCGAGGCCAGGCTAGTCGATAGAGGACAGATACATACAATCGTACCGTAGGCTAGCTTCTAGGGTTTAGCCTCCACGATCTCGTGGTAGATCAACTCTTGTAATACTCATATCATCAATATCAATCAAGCAGGACGAAGGGTTTTACCTCCATCAAGAGGGCCCGAACCTGGGTAAAACATCGTGTCCCCTGCCTCCTGTTACCATCGATCCTAGATGCATAGTTCGGGACCCCCTACCCGAGATCCGCCGGTTTTGACACCGACATTGGTGCTTTCATTAAGAGTTCCGCTGTGTTATCGGCCAAAGGATCAATGGCTCGTCTGCAGGTCAACTGCGATGCCGGCATCTTCGTCGCCGGCTCGACCGAGGACCATGCTCCATCTCCGATCGTCATGTTCGGATGAGGGCCTTCATCAACATCAACTCCGATCTCTATCAAGATCATGGAGGAATCATTCATGGAGCTCGGGGGCTCAACGTCAACATTACCCTCGGGCGACCGTGCTATTTTTATAAACATCAAACTTGTACCCGCTACCACCACCTCTTAGAGCATCGCTTGGACGATCCCTTTGGTGGAATTGTGCAGAATTGAGTCTACAACAGGCATGCAAAATTTTGTCGAGTTCCGATGGAGGAATTTCCGACAATCTACGATATAATAGAGCCCTGTCAAATCTAGACGGGAATCTGGATGAGTTTAGGGCGTGGTCTCCAGAGCCTAGCTCGGAGGTCCTGTGGAAGATCCAACCGTTCATCTACTGCGGAATTCCCATATCTACCACCCCTCCAAATTTCAGCTCGATCCGACGGTTCAAACTCCAGGAACCTTCCGATGAGTGGACCAATTTTCGGATCCGTTTTCTGCGCGAATACGGATCCGACCCGAATTCATGTTTCTTTCGGAACGTGATATTGGACAATCTTTTTAGAGGAATTCCCTTCTAGGGTATTGTGTGTTATTTTTATACACGTGCCCGTAAATTGTTAAACCTCCCCTGAGGTCATCTTCATCATCATGCTGGTGTCAAACCAGTCCGGCAATATTGCTCCAAGGCTGCCGACCTGCGCTAGACATGTCGTCACTTTGTTGAGCCAAGCTCAACTTCTTCGGATCATCATCTCGGCAAGCCAAACAAGAGTCCGGCATCGCGAAGGATAAATCATCACCAACATCGCCGCCCCACAGATTACACGGAGCGGGCACACCGGCATCGCCGCACGGTCACTTCATCAAGCCAGCATCGACCACGTCACGACCTACATCGGCAAGGCCGCACTACTGCTTCTTCAAGCCGATGTCCATCATGCCGACCTACTTCGACTCATCGGCTAACATCGAGGCTTCAACATCTCGGCTGGACCGGGGGCTTCGCCATCTCTTCATCAACCTACTCCGGAGACTTCAGCTCACTAGCCGACCAGCTTCATCACATTAGCTGGACCGAGGGCTTTGCCTCCGCAAGCCAACCTATGCCAGCATCGCCATGCCGTCGCTTTATCGCCCATTGGGCAATGGGTGTGCGGATCCAGTCCCAATTTTGGGAGTCACCTTTCTTCGGATTGCTACAACAAATAAACTAGGTGCTATTAATCCTAGTAATTTTTGCTTGTTGGAGTTTATTTTTCCCAAGAAAGTATTACTCTGGTTTGTTCCTGTACACAGGTCTATCGAATGATGTCCGCACTAACGACGGCCGCGTGGTGGTTCGGTCCGCTTCCGTACATAGTCCGGCGAACGCCGCATCCGAAACTCGAACCGACCTGTGAATTCAGGCTTTCAACACCTTTACCGCATCATGCCAACGCCCTGCATCAACATTGACTTCGGCGCCAGGCCATATTTCTTTTATTACTCACTTTGCATAAATTGTTTATTATGCAACATTTTTTTATTATCATTACTATTATATCTGGTTTTGCACTATTTTTTGTGCACAGGAAAATGATCCGGGTTGGGCAGTATCGTCAACTCGGCGTACTGACATACCACGTCACCTCGGCTGGACGGGGGGCTTCCTCAACACTTCATTACCCCATGCCAGGGACTTCGGCATCACTCTGCCGGCCTGCATTGACCATGCTAGGTCAGCACTTCGAAGTGCCGAGCCCTATGCTCTGCCACCTCAGGACCGGCTTGGGGGATGGAACCTTGTCCCGCATCAAGCTCGGACCGTGTCATCAATACCGAACACATTAACCAGCTAAGTTGCCTTCATGCTCAAAGTTTTAAATTTTTAACTTGTTTTCGGTTAGACCAAGCATTATACTTTTTTGGAAAAAAGTTGCTTGTAAAAAATTTCCTTGTCCAAACTTTGTTTGTGACGCACAAATTCAAATACCCCGTTTATTTGGGGGCTTCCTTTATGAAGTTTTTCCTCTTGCATATGATTATACTTGTATGGCTTCGTTCTTTGTTCGTGTATTACACCACAATATGCACCATATTGACTTAAGCGATTTACAAGCTGGGTTGCCTAGCTCCTGTGCTTACCCCTACGTTCCCGATTGTTCGGCTAGGGAGCAAAGGGAGCACCTCTGCAATTGTCACGACCGGGTCCTTCGAGCTCTGACCTCAGACTGGGTGAAGCCGAAAGCTAGCGCTCTTATTGTTTTCAATCATGATCGGCACACAACGAAACTCATGAGTACAAAAAATCTATTGCACAAGTCTCATAGTAATAACGAGCACCGGTATCGGTGGGGGTACTATTTTCTTTGAAGATGCTTCTTACACTTCGTATGTAATATAGCATAAGTTCTCTGAGCGCGCTTTGTCTGTTATAGCCTTATGGCATGGTTGCCTGGTTATCGGAAACACTGTCGATATTCTCGACAGGTGGAGTACATAACACTTTTTGGTCCTTGACCGAAGAGGGAGAAGCCGACGGTCAGTTAAGACGCGTTTAAAGTTTGGGTGAACAAATTTATGATATTAGTACTTCGGTACATACAATCATTATACATAAAATTCTTTTACCCAAGTCACTTGGGGGCTCTTAAATTTATATGAGCCATTTTATAATAACTGTTCTTCTTCTTAGTTGTTGCAAAGTTTTTATTACTATTATTATTCATCACTCCTTTTTTCGACACAAGTGTGTGGTCACTAGCCGGGGAGCCTAATTTCTCTCTCAAAGCCGCTAGAGTTTAGTTTGCTAAACTGGCCTAATGAGAAGTACTCCGCCTTCGGGATAGGAGGTTGAAGCCGTAGGCTGACCCGCTTGAAGTCTTGAGATAGGATGTGACATGTTAAAGCACGACAGAAGCACTCTTTTTTTCTAAGACCAATTTTTGGATTGGCACTGAACACTTGATCTTGTTCGGACGTCAAGTTTTTACTAACGTTTTTTGGTTTTCCAAGCTTATGACACTTTTAAACTATTTGTGTGTTTTGCGCACAAGTCTCACAGTGCAACGCCGGACACCTTTAGAGATTCGGTAAAAACATTCTCGGATATTGCTATATATGCATCGGTTTCGAATTGTGTCTTCGGTCAATAGTTGGGTTACCCGGCTCCTGCACTTGCTTCCTACGTTCCGCTTTGTTCGGCTAGGCGTGCAAAGGGAGAGCCACTGCGGTTGTGCTTCCAGCTCACATGGTTAAGCACCTTAGTGGAGAAAGCCGAAAACTGACTGTCACAATAAGCGTAAACTGGTCAGCGATCCGATGACTCTGTTAAATGACGGCCCATTCATAACAATGGCCGAAGTGTTTACGGCTTGACCTCGACTGTCGCCGAACACTACTGGGGGCTATTAACTGGCCTCCCAAACTAAATCCTCGATATTTTGCTCTTACATTAGAGCTGAGGTTTCATGATCGTGCTTAGCATGACAACCCAAAGAAAGGAACCGATAGCGGGACTATTTTCTTTGGAAGACATTTCTTATGTTAAACAGTAATATAACATATCTCTCTGCGTACCTTTGTTTATAAAACCGTATGGCCAGATTGCCTTGTTTGTCTTTCCCTCATAAAGGCTTTATAAAGTAGGACAAACACTCCTCGGCTACTGGCCGAGGAGGTGGAAGCCGATGGTCGGTCAACAAAGTTTTGTACAATGCGGATCCGAGCATTAATGACATAAAGTACTTGGATACATAGAGTCATTACACATAATTTGTGATTTTACTATGGATATCGATCCTTAATTCGGCCACCCTTACCCACATTAAGGCTCGGGGGCTACTGGGTCGGGCTTATTATTTACAAATATTAAAGGGGCACATCGATCCCCTGATCTGGTGTTGCCACCCAACCAGTGTCTCGGGGGCTACTGCATTTCCTATTCAATGCAGAAAATTTTAAGTGCAATACAGTTTCCGATGAGATTTTGATCCTCAGGTTGGTCGGCCGCACCCAACCTGAGTCTTGAGGACTGAGCACGCCGATTTTTGTGTCCCAAAGTATTCTGCCGAGCTAGGACTTGATCCTTAGGCCAATTTTACAAATCAACCTGAGTCTCAGCGGCTACTGGGATTGGCAGTCTTACGTCATCCTTCAGGTGCATCTTGGGTTTTAGACCTATACACACCTTGAGGGCTACTGGCTATATATCTCGGCAGAGAATAAATTGCACCAATCAAAAATATTGACAAAATATTGGCCCACAGTCGGGGTGGTGCACCACCTCGGAAGCAGTCCGGCATAAAGCTCGGGCGCTAGTGGCTGGCTCCATAGAGGGCATTTCCAGCATTAAGCTCGGCTAAACTCCTTCAACTTTTTTGGACCAAGATGATCTATGACATCTTGGATATAGTCCAGCGTTGGAGCTTGGACACAGTCCGGCATTGGAGCTCGGATACATTTCGGTGTTGGAGCTCGGAAGCAGTCAGACATTAGTGCTCGGCTGCAAAAGATACCTCGAATGTAGTCCGGCATTAGAGCTCAGACACAAGAGGACACTGCCTCTCGGGAACAACTTCAAACCCGGGGTGTGGCATAAAAATAACAAGGCATTGATAAAGGCCGGAAACTTAAAGGGTCTCCTTGGATACCCGACGTGTAAACTCGTCGAATGCATTTCGGCGATCCTCAAGATCGATGATGAGAAGATTTGTTGAACTAGTTTTCAAGACCGACAACCGAAGATGAAGAACAGTTCGGAAGAATCGAGGAGCGTCCCTAACTTGAAGACCGGTTCAGGGGGCTACTAACGGTGTCCTGGACTAGAGGGTAGTCAACACGTCATCTCCCAATCTATTAGATTGGGCCGAGGACCCCCCCCCTGGCCGTATACTCATGGGCCAGTTCGGACATCTGCCGCATACATGGAAGATTCCGCAAGACTTGGTGATCAAGACAAGGACTCCTCCCCACCGGCGTATTCGGCTAGGACTCTTGTTATCCTAGGCCTTTGGTGCATTATATAAACCGAGACCAGGCTAGTCGATAGAGGACAGATACATACAATCATACCATAGGCTAGCTTCTAGGGTTTAGCCTCCACGATCTCGTGGTAGATCAACTCTTGTAATACTCATATCATCAATATCAATCAAGCAGGACGTAGGGTTTTACCTCCATCAAGAGGGCCCGAACCTGCGTAAAACATTGTGTCCCCTGCCTCCTGTTACCATCGATCCTAGATGCATAGTTCGGGACCCCCTACCCGAGATCCGCCGGTTTTGACCCCGACAGAGACATAGACAGATGCTGATACATTGTGTATACATGAGAGAGCGGTCTTCTAGTTTACTTGTTTGTGTGTGAGAGAGAGAGGCAGAGAGAGAGAGAGGAAGAGAGAGACAGAGAGAGGAGCATCCGTAACACAACAACCATCTCTCTCAATTCGTCCGTCCCTCGCACGGTCGCATGCAACACATGCATCAACGCGCACATTTTAACACCCTCACCCGGCCCCTGCCCACCTCAAGGCCCGCACAATCTCTTCGTGAATACCCATTTCTCTCCTTAGGTTTGTTTTCTCTCAATATCTGACACACACACACATACACACACACAAAGAGAGAGAGAGAGACACGCAGCACAACACACACACACACACACACACACTCCCCCGAGCACACAATTCATCCCCATCCAAGGTTATACGGCAACCACTCTCGCTTGTGCTTCTTTGCACCCCAACATGTACAACACCTCAACCTTCAAAGAGGGCATCGAGCAGATCGAAGACGGCGACCACACCGCGCTAGAGAATGCGGGGTCATTTGGAAGCAGGGTGATGTGACGACGGCTGACTGACTCCTCCCCCACCCTCTCTCTCTCTTGCACGAAATTACCAATCCCTCTCTCCCCCGCACAAAATTTTCAATCCCTCAACCCACGAGATCCTTCCCCTCTCGTCCATGTTTTTCCAGCTCTCTCATCAAACATGTTGTCTCTTCTCCTTCCACGTATACAGAATCCAGATGCACACGCATCTCATGTATATTACATGTATCCATCTTTCTCACAGACCTAACTTCTTCCTCTCTCTTTGTCTCTCTATCTCTCTCTCTTGTTAGGTTTGTCTCCTATTCTCTCGTCCACATACATACAATCTTTCCTGCCCTATCTGCTCCATCTTCAAAAGGTCTCTCAGCATGTTTCATTCACACATTGGGATATGTCAAAATGTTGCTTCTATAATGGCTGATGTAGAGTTATGGGTGTTTTTGTTGCATCCTACAAAGTAATAACTATGAAATGCATTTAGATTCTCATTTGACTGGGATTATGTGAGTTTGAGCATGTTGTGAAGTACTATAGACCTTGTATACATCTTGGGATTCGACAATGATTGTAACTATTGAATTGTATAGACCATTACATTCAAAGTCAATAGCCTAATATATTTATTTCACAATTTCAACAAATGATTAGTTCACTACAAACTAAGAAAACAAATGTGTACTCCCTCCATTTTTATTTAAGTCCGTGTATTAGCATGGGTCAAAGTCATGTTTGGTAAACTCTCAGAAAGCTTATAACAAAAAAATATTAAGATATACAATAACAAATAAATGCCATTAGATTCATTATTGAATGTACTTTCACATCATACATATTTGTTATGGTAAATGTTTATATTTTTCTATAAACTTGGTCAAACTTTAGGAAGTTTGACTTCGGTCAAACCTAATATGCAGAGTTTACTACTACTACTCGCTAGTTGCTTAGTCGAATCACTCAACACGCCACACGGGGAGTCTAGTGTCACAAAATTTTGAGGTCGGCGGGAAAAATCTCCCACGACCCTGATTCGAGCAGTGGGAAGTTACCATCATAGCCTTCGGAACAGGCCTACGGATGACGCTTGGTAGGGGGCTGTTTTTGTAACTTCAGGTTCACCCTACCCAGCCAACCCCACCCCGGCACCCAGAGTAGTACACCTGAATACTCCCCATTTTCTATCCCCACCGCAAAATAGACTTCTCCACGGCACCACAGCCTTCGTGCTCCTCCCCTTTACATCGGCGCACTCGTCCACCACAGCACATCTGCCTCATCGATGACCTCGTACGCCGCACTGGAGCCGGTCCATCGTCGTCGTCGTACACAGAGCCTCTTCCCCGGCATCGTCTTCCACGGTCTCGGATCTGTTTCCCGGAAGCCGATGCCAAGCGCAGAAGTACCATCGTCGTGGACAATGAACTGACTCCTATTGCCGGCCATGACTCACAGAGGCCGCCGTGACCATTGTTCTCCTCCTCGATTGGTAATGTGTGTATTGAATCACTTAGCAGTACATGTGTAGTTCCAATTTTGTTCATACCTACCCTTCAAATTTCCTGGGTGCTATTGTTCCCGTAAAAGTAATTGGTTATAGCCTCCATTGTCCAACAGATATCAGCTTGTAATTGTGCATCGCTCCTGTATCGCGCTGTGCTTGGGTAGGTTTTTCATCTGCAATCAGTAGTGTGGCAAATTATGGAAAGGTTTTTAGAACTAGCAAGATGCCAATGCATTGCACGCATCAAGATGCATTTGTATGAGTAGTTTATCTTGTGGGAGAAAAGGATGAACGAGGGAAGGCCTTATTTGCAAATCTGGAGAGGGGTATGGGTATCTTTTTGCAAAATTCCCATTTGTTTCCTTCCTATCTTTCAGATATAAATCGGACGACCTATATTGCAAGAAAAAAAGTATAGAGAAAAAAAGTAGACAGTAAAGGAAGTAGAGATAAATATATAATATAAAATAAATATAACAGTAGAGAAGAGAGTAGAGATAGCATGTTGAGATTTTTAAAGCACCGCGCATTGCGATTCTATTGGAGATGCTCTAACATGGCAGACGAGTGTTGTAATGTTGCCCACAAGATGCGCGAGTATTACTAGTAGTATATTTTTCTTGCCATGTTGAGATTTTAAAACGACAAGTGCGAACATGCAAAGGAGCAATGAAGACCAAACACGGGATATTCGGGACATCTTCAAGGAGCGTGGCAAGTTAAAGAGGAGCTGCACCGAACCTGTAAAACGAGCTTTGGTAAGTAACACCCTTTCAATTACTTTCGTGTAGCCTCGTGTTCTTTGATGTGTATATGTTGTAGTTTCTGTTTCTCTTAAGCGTGGTGTTCTTCGATGTGTAATAAGAAGAGTCTTAATCATCCTAATGCTTTTGTTTTTAGCTTGATGTAGGAAGTGGGTGTTCTCACCTTGTCGTCTGTTTTTATTTTATTTTTCCTTTTGAATTCACTTCTCCGAGTTATGTTTATCTGGATTCTACTAAATGGATCTAGGTTGCTCTGAGTATTGATCTAAAAAAGAAGTAACTTCATGTCAGGATGCAGTTCCTGCAAGGAGGGAAGTATGGTCAACCTCAAGATCATGTTTCCAAAATGAGGCTGGATTACACACAAGGTGCCAGTTCCCTAATGATGCCGGATTAGACACAAGGTGCAAATTCCCAGATGATGTTGGATTACACACAAGCCAGGTGGAGTCATCAGCTGTTCGTGTCCTCGTGGCATTAGTAAAGGCTGAAAGAAAGCGTGCAGCAGCCCTTGAGAATGTAGTTGAGTTCCTGAAGAAGCGAAAAGAGCAATGAGATGCTCTCTTCACCCAAGACAAAGAAGAGATGGCAGAAGCTAGAAATAAGCTAGCAGAGGCAGAGCAGGCTAGGCGTCTCCTGCTATCTAAAAATGTTGTCAATACAAAATTTCCTTCATAATAGCTAGGTTCAAATGTTTATCCAGTCAGCATGCCTGTTGTGATGTCCGTGCATCTACTGATGTGGCACAAAATGTTTTTTTTTCGGGTCATGTAATAACAGCAATTACTTTCCAAACAATAACAGACGAAGCATTGGACATGGTATAGTTCACGCGCAAGCCCGACATTTCAAGTTCAACTTCCACATCAAACTCATGTTCACAGATATCTGCACATTCATACATAATGTCCACAACCATGATTCACTTCAAAGCCAAAAAAATGTGAGGAGAGTTATAAATATAGAAAATCCTCTACTAGTTCCTGCTACTAGTGCGAGCACAACAAGTCAAGACCATGCGTAAATTAATTATATTTTAGTCACTTTTTGTGTTCTAAAATGCCTGCCGTCTCGCGGAAGGATGTGTTGCCGGCACACGCGCGGATTCAATGAAGGCAGGCGGGGCAGTCTTAAGCTGGTTGCACGCGGCGAGGAGGCATGCTCAGCCAGGCCTGCAGCGAGTGTGGCCCTCTTGGCCGGCGCGCCGGTTCAATGCCGGCGCTATGATAGGTCGCGTCCGTGTCAGAGCAATCACTCCCTCCAGTCCTTTTTTGTTTGGGTATAGCAAAATTTCATTTTCCATTCACATTTTACAAGTAAAATTTGTGGACAAACTTTGACCCAAAGTACGATGGGGACTGGTAAACCAGAATGGAGGTAGTAGTTTCTTTAATCAAAGAAGGGTTTCCCTTCCGATTTTCATTACTGAAAACCAACATCTAAATCTAAACCATAGTATTTGCCCTAGAACTACCAGGTTCAACATCTCGCAACATAAACCCATAAAACCTCCATCGCAAAAAAATACCATACAACCATACGCCAAGGAGGTATGTAGTACTATGAATTCCATTTTCGCTCCATATCAATCGTTCTAAAAACTACTTACTACTTATAACGCGCCATTGATAATCGGAACTCTTAACCCCGCTAAAAACGATATTTTAAACGTGGCTACTCGATCTGTGGCAACTGGTGAGCCACCGCGCTCCAAGTCGTTCACCTATGGTCCCGACCATCAACTCCTACGGATCAAATTATCACGCGAGCTGACTATTCCTACAAAGGTGCTCCACCACGTACCCGGTACCCGCGAATGCAGCAATCGTGCACCTAGGGTTTTAGGGTTTATTTGTTAACATCGCCTTTACGTAACACTCATGTGCGAGACAGCGAGAGGCCGACTGCGTGCGTGCACCTCTTCTCTTCGTATATGTACTCCACCGTTTGTCTGGTGTCCAAAAAATTATAATAACTACTAGCAATGTGCCAATGCGTTGCCACACGATCAAAGTAGATTAATACATATTCACCGTTTTGATAGAAAAAAGTCTAGTTTTGAAATACGTATATCACTAAAAATATGTTATGTTTCACTCACAATATATTCCTTTGGCGGTTTTGATGAGATAAGGGAGGAATGTTGTTGGTTTCAAGATTCGAGAAGTGGTATATGTCTAATTTCTACTCTTACTAGCAAGATGCCCATGCGTTGCACGGAACATCAAGATCTTGTGGGAGAAAAGGATGAACGAGGGAAGGCCTTATCTGCAAATGTGGTGAAGAGTGCGGGTAAATTGCCATATGTTCCTTCCTATCCGTCAGATATAAATTGGACGACATACATTGTAGGATGGCAGGCCCACCATCATCACCAACTCTATTTTTTATCCCTACTCTTATAAAAAGCATTGTCGGTGATGATCGTGTGCCTGCCATCCTGCAATATAGGCCGTTCGATCTATATCTGACGGATAGGAAGGAAACTATGGCAATTTTGCAAAAGGATACCCACACCCCTCTCCACATTTGCAAATAAGGCCTTCCCTCATTCATCCTTTTCGCCCACAAGATAAACTACTCATACAAATGCATCTTGATGTTCTGTGCAACGCATGGGCATCTTGCTAGTTGTTGCAAAAAGCCCATGTGTGTGTGAGAGAGAGGGAGAGTGGAGGAGGACGGAGTGCATGTGTGACAAAGACACAAGGAGTGTGTGCGTGATAGGTATCAGCTTAAAATGAGACGATAGTGTGTGTATGTGCATGATCGAGAGGGTGCATCTCAAGAAGGGAAGAAAAATCTACATAGATACAAGGAGCGAGAGAGAGACATGTATGCGATGGTGGAAGCACGAGTTTGCGGGTGTATAAACCTATCTAGAGGCTAGCTAGTCGATAAATGTTTATGAGAGAAATACGAGTCGGGGTGCGAAAGCGAGAGTTTTGTGTGTGTGTGTGTGTGTGAGACGGTAGTCGGGAAGGGGAGTGGAAGCAGGAGTTGTGTGTGTGTCTATGTGAGAGAGAGAGGAGACGGTAGTCGGGGTTGTCTGATCGGTAAACAAATGAATAATGTCAGTCTGGGATGGAGACGAAAAGGAGACCACAAAAAATGTTGTGTCTACAGGAGAGAGAGAGAGTAATTTTAGTGGTATGAGTCATATGTAGAGACATATAGGGTGTGTGAGAGAATACCATAGAGAGAAAGACAAAGTGAAAGACGAGTGGGGACTGTGTGTGTGGCAGTGAAAAAGAAATCTTAGGTACCGAGTGATACCAGAGAACAGTAGAGACGTGAGAGATAATGAAAACCGTGTAATGTATAATGATAGGGAGAGTGTGACACTTCTCAAGGGAGACGTCGAGAGACCATGTTTGCGAGGATAGGAGAAACATGAAGTGAGCGTACGGGTGAGCTGGAGAAAAGAGAGTGATAGATACCTGAAGGAGCATGCATGCGAGAGAGATGGGCGTGAAAGGAGTGAACAAAAAAGGGATTCAAATATTTGAATTCGAGATGATGATACATGTAATCCATACTCGAACCAAAATTGATCTATCAAACATGCATACTCATATGAATTCACGCACATCTATGTTATTTAATATGTAGATATTACTGATCTATACATTTTAGTAGAACATAATTTGGTTAAATTTTTTCGAATTCAACCTTAAGATTTTGAGATCATTGTATTTGTAAATCATATTATACATATAAAGGATTAGAATTCTTTTTGTGGTTTTGAAAGTATATATAAAAAAATGATGTATATAGAATGTAATTCGAATTGAAAATGGATCCCACCCGAAAAAAATAGAATACAAACAGGATTCGAATTGAGTTGGCACGGTAAACATGCACTCTGCAAAATTTGAACGAAGCGGGGAAAGTCGCAGTAACCGCCCGAAACCAAAATCTGCGAGATGGAAATCACTACTGCCTATCCCTGCCACGCAAAGCCTATCTGCTGGATTTCTATAGGTTTCGATAGGGGTAGGTTTGTAATTTCACCCAAACGTGACGTAACACAGTGTGTCCTCGGCCGAAATCGACTCCCTCCCCGATTCATATTCATACACGGTGGGCGCCAAAAACAAACTCTCGTCGGCAAATATTCGATGTATGCGAGATTACCGTCCTATCCCCAACTGACTAATGTTGTTGTGATGTAGTAGAAATTTGAAATGGGGGCTAAGTTTTTAAATTTCCTCGCATTTGAGACAAGCGCGCCCTGAATACATGGTTCCCCCTTCCTCTCTACCTCCCTTTCCCCATCCGTACTCCATGGGCGCCAAAACACCCTCTCCACCCCACCCTCCTCTGTCTGCCGCCGTCCGCCACTCCATCCACCGCCGTCCTCCTCCACCATGCCAGAGCTGATACCCCGACGCCGCCGTCCATTAAAAGAGATCGACCTCTCTCATCCATGGCTTCAGACTGGGATCCTTGCATCCCGTCCTCTCGCTTCATCTCCGCCGTCGTCCACCTTGCCGGCGCCGCTCCTACGACCGTCTCGTCCACCGCGCCCCGCCGCCACCGTCTACCCTCCTAGATCTGCTTCCACGCCGCCGACAACCATCGCTACCATAGCACCGTCAAATTCTCAGCAGATGCGTACACGGCGTCGCGCCAGAGGCGGTACTCTTTCGTATCTGCTCAACTTATTTATCACAACAAGAAAATAGATCACCATTGCTTTACTCTGATTTCTTGTCTTGGTTGTGAAGTTGCCTTTGTCCGGTTTGCACCTTCAGATCCGCCATGGCATGCTCAACACTATACTCCCAATGCTTATGGTTTTCCCATTTTATATTCCACACTAATTAAATCACAGTAGACTAAATTTCAAAATTGGGTCAGTCGATTTTTCAGAGCTCGTCGGAGTTCGCCGGTGTGATCGAAGGGGCTTGGGTGGTTGTGGGGCCTCGCCGGACGAAGAAAACTCGACGCGGGTGGGGGTTTGGGCGGGGGTGGGGATGGCAGAGGAACACAGGTGGTGGGGGCCGGTGGTCCGGCCGGCGGCCCGTGCGTGTTCTGTATGGGAAGAATCAGAGACGAGGAAGAAGAAGGGTTAGGAGACGTAGGATCTTCAGCCAACCGCCTGGAATGGTCGAGAGACAGCTGGGAGTTGCATTCTTAATGCCCTCTGGTTCATCATGTGTGGGCACTGCGCAACCAACATTTTATTATCCAAAATCTGCTTGCTCTTCTTTACCATGTTCCTCTTCCGTTCTTCTTTAATATGTACTCTCTCCGTTCCTAAATACAAGTCTTTGTATAGATTCCACCATGGACTACATATGGAGCAAAATGAGTGAATCTACACTCTAAAATGTATCTGGATACATCTGTATGTGATCCATAGTGGAAATCTCTACCAAGACTTATATTTTGGAACGGAGGGAGTATGATAGTAGTACATTATGTTCCTTGTACTGAAGATGAGCTGGGACATTTGCAGTCTAGAGGTCTATACGGTCGATTGTGATGGACACTTTGAGCCTCTTTGATTTGTAGGATCTTGTAAACATAGGAATAGGATTTGTAGTGGCCTGCCCACTTGAATCCTATAAGAATAGCAAGGAAATGCGGGGAGCTGTGACGCCTTTGAGAGTTACACTGATATTAATAGTACCACACCTTCACTTGAAGAGAGCTGGTATCCGAAGCCTTTCTAGCCGTACCGGCAATACTAGCACATATATTCCAGCAAGTTCCACTTTGCTGATTTTACTCTGATGCTTAAGGTTTTCCCGTTATATCTATACTATGATCTGTGTAGCTGCTTTGTGTCGCACTAGCAGCAGTCCACTCTTGAAGCTAAACACTGCAATGACTTACAAAATTGGCACCAAGGCATTGAGTGCCATTCTGGATGCAATGAAACTCTTACGCTCCCCACCTGTTGATTCTTGTTCAGAATATGATCCTAATGACTATTCTAACCTCAAGGAGTCAAAGGCAGATGGCATGTCCTGTTCACCCATCAAGGGGACTGTTCTAATTTGGCAATGTTTTATTGATTGCGGGTATCTTGCATATGTCGTCTTGCATTTCTTCTACTTTGTTGCACCGCCATCTTCTTAGTTTACTCATCATATATGTCGAGATGCCATGCCCATCCATTATCAATACATATTCCATCTGTCATCATACCATGTTTTTCCACTCAAATGTTGTTCTTGTGCATCAGACATAAAAAAGGAAGAGGGTGATTTCCGAACCTCAAGGAGCACCAGCAAAGTCCTTGAAAAACGTGGTGGTGCCGGAGAAATCAGACAACACCCCACTTATATTGGCTGTACAACCAGTGACACAAGACGTAGGACCGACTCCAGCAGACTGTACCCATACTTCACTGGCCACACCACTAGCCCCACCACATAGGACCTGCACTCCAGCAAAAGGTATACCGATTTCATTTGCCATAGCACCAGTTGTACCACAGAAAAATCCCACTCCAGCAAAAAGTACAGCAAGTCCACCGGCCGAAGACCTATCCCAACTGCAGAGACGGCCAATTCCTACAGATTGGAACCCCATTCCATTTATTCCCAGTTTAAAAGACAATGCTTTCAATGTTGTTAGGGACTACGTGCATATATTCCCATCATGGGAAGATTATTGTGAAGACAAACACCATTTTCACATCTTCCTGTCCAACTTACGTGTAAGTGCTATTATTCATGGCTATTATTTTCATGTTTTCTGTTGATTGAACACATAAATGATTTACAATACATTGTTGTAACTAGGCGAGGGTCAATCTGGATAGTCATGACGAGCAAAGCTTGCTTGTGCTTCTCAAGGAAGCATTGCAGCAGTATCAGTGTTACCTGAGGAAATCACACTTTGATGGCAAGTCTATAAACGAATTTCCGGTGAAGTCTCCTATGCTAAATTTAGAAGACATTGAATGGAAAAACCTTGTTATGCACTGGTCTCGTTCCCAGGATGAGGTACTGTCTATGAAATCACATGACAATTTGAACTTCTACTTTTCCGCATGTGCCTTACGGATCTTTTTTGCAGGAAATCTGCTCGAAGAAGAATTCTGGTTTGACAAGAACGACAGGATATCACAAATATGCTGCCCGCTGCTTTGCTCTTGTTAGTACCTGTTGTCCTGTATCATTGTACTTGCATACATACCTGGTTCATTATGTGACAGCAGTATGCATGATAGCTTTCTTATCAATTGTTCGCTCCAAATTATCTGATCTGTATGAATGGTTACATTAGTGTAGAATATATCCAATGCCAATGTTTTTTTAGCTCTGCATTGTTCTTGTAAGTACATGCTGTCCTTTATCAGTGTACTTATAATGACAGGTAGTTGTTCATGTACCATCACTCTGTAGCTTATTTTCCTTTGCCCTCCATTTTCTACACATCAGATCTATATTTACTCTTACCATAAGGTTGGTACAGAAGAAGTTTAGCTGTGCATTGCTCTTGGCTGTACCTTTTTCCTGTATCGCTGCACTTACATTTATAGCTACTTGGTTATGTAGCATCACTCTTCATCTTATCTTAAATATTCTCCATTTTTCGTATATTATCACATCTATATTTACTCTTAACAAAATGTATAATAAAGGCAATGCTTTTGAAGAAGATTCTGTGGTAAACTTCTTGAATTGCCCCCCCCCATCAGCATGGACAAGGCCTTTATAGAGCCCGTCTTCACCAATAATGTAAGTTTGTCCATCTCAAGCCTTCAAACTTTGTTGTATATATTTGGTTAGGCATGACTGCAACAGCTATTTATTTTTGGTGTTTGCATCAAATTGCTTGTTTAAAGTTTATTATGTAGTTCATAAACAAAAGTTTGTCCTTTCTCAATTTAAGTTTTTAGTTGTACAACCAAGTTCCTTCTTCATACCATGTAAATTAAACTATACACAGCAAGTGATCTTCTTTTGCACTGCATGTATGCTTCTGTTATTCATCCGTAATCCAGTGGTGTGGTGAACCTACCCACTACAGCACACTGTCATATTCTGCAATGTCTTAACTATGAACAATGTCATATCATTCTACTATTATTTAAACCATCTCTTTATTTGCCAATCTGAAATGTATAAATTGACAGCACACTAACCATTGATACTTATGAGTTCTTGATCTGTAATTCAGTGGTGTCGTGAAGCTGCCAACTCCTTCACAATGTCATTTCCTGCCATGTCTTGACCTGAACAATACCATATTGTGTTAATGCAATTTTAAACTGTGTCAGTTTATTCATCAGTAAGAAATGTGATGAATTGTCAGCATTGATACTTTTATGTGCAAAACATGTCATCTGTCTGCTTGTTTATCTTTCAAAGTGAGGAAGATATAAGTGTTGAACAAGCGCAGTCTCATCATCTTGCTCAGCTGCTTGCGCTGCAGCTCCCCAGCAGGGCTAACCTTTCTTGAACTCTATTGAAGTGCTGTCGGTATTGTATATTATTTTGTCGGCGTGTTTATTTGCACTGGTGGCGATCTTTGATGCCCGGTGTATGTAATTTGTTGTCTGCTTGTGCTTTATTATCATAGTGGCGAACTTTGATGCCCAGTGGATGTAATATGCCGTAATTTCTTTATTGTATAGTCTAGGTTTTTTCTTATTCACGATGCTGCCGTTATTTTACTGTATATATATCCTGTCTTCGCAGTAAACCGGCCAAACCGTAAAATTACGGTACATAATCGGGCCGTCATGCAATCACGATGTAGGTTGGGCCTGAAACGTGCCGAACAGCTCATGGGCCGGCAGCAGCCCAAAATGAACCCTGGCCCATGATTGTGTGAATCAAATCACGGGCTTTTAACAGGCCAAAATTGTCTCGGTCCTTGTTTGGCCCAATCAGATATTGGCTGCGAGCAGGCCGGATGCAAACCGGGCCATAGTTAGGCCCAACTATATGACGGGCTTTTAACAGGCCGAAATTAATATAGGGCCGAAATGTTAAATGGGCCCTTAACATGCCAAAACTAATATCAGGCTGAATTACTAAGTGGGCCTTTAGCAAGTGGGCCCAAAAGCATAGTGTCCAGTTCACGAGCCGAATCTGATATGGGCCATAATTGAGCCCGAAGCCTCTTAAAGGGCTGGACCTGATCTGGGTCGTAATTTGGCCCAGAACATGGTAGGCTTTTAACGGGCCGGATCTCATATGGGTCACTATTAGGCCCGGAGCATGGCAGGCCATTAATGGACCAGATCAAATATGGGCCGACATTTGGCCCAAAACATGGCAGCCAGTTAATGGGCCGACCTACTAGGGTCCTCAAAATCTTGTGGGCCTACAGCTGGGCCGGCCCATTAATGTTGGCGAAATCTCATGGGCCTTTAGCTGGGCGGCCCATTATGATCCGCAAGAATCTTGTGGGCCTTTACCTGGGCCGGCCCATTATGGCACACAAAAATCTTGTGGGCCTTTACCTGGGCCGGCCCATTATGGCCCACAAAATCTTGTAGGCCTTTAGCTGGGCCAGCCCATTATGGTCCGCAAAATCTCGTGGGCCTTTAGCTAGGCCTGCCCATTATGGTCCGCAAAATCTTGTGGGCCTTCAGTTGGGCCGGCCATTTAAACTTGGTGGGCCGGTCCACGTGTCAACATATCATAGGCGCATCTCGCCCATTGGATGAGTGACACTTGTGCCAACGCGGACCTGACACGTGTCTCCTCCATCCAATGATGATTTTACATGTGGAAAATCCCCATTGGTCGGGGCTGTTAACAGGTTATCGGATCCAAAACCCGGCCCGATAGCTTAATGGCGTTCCATTATGGTGGATGACACGTGTCGGTCACCCTTGACGAAAGCACTTCTGTGACGCGCGATTTATCGTCATGGAAGTGGACACTTCCGTGATGATAATTTTGGCAATGTCATGGAACACTTCTACGACAGCACAGGTATGACTATCTTGATTCTGTCATAAAATCGTCATGGATGTACATGCATGAGAGAAAACGCGACCTACTGTGACAAACACGTATCATCACGGAAGAGCATTTTTTGTAGTGATAGCTTCAATTTATCGACGGCACTAGACCATTACTTATAGTGACATTAGGTGGCATTGCTTAATGCTTCATGTGATTTTACATTAACGGTAGCGATATGGGCGTAGCGACAGCAGGGGCATAAAGTGGTGAGGAAGATGTGGTTGCTGAGAGCGGCAAACACTCAGGCAGCATGTCTGCATTTGTCCCATTTTTTATCTCCTCGGTGACATTTTCCTATGTGAGCACAGGAAATCTAGACTTGCTCATTCTCATTTGCATTGTCCCCCAACACCCCTCACTTTCTTTCCTTTTTCAACCAAGAGACAGGTCCACTTCCCCCCACCCTTCACCGTCCACCATGCTTTCTTTGCCTTTTCAACCAATAGACCAGTTGGGTAGCCAGTATCTACTACTTTCCCCTATTTCCTCTTAGAGCCAAGTCCTAGATTCATGCTACAGCTTTCCCAGTTTCTTCCCTGTTTGAACCAACTCTTAGATTCGACTGTATGAACTAGCTTTACCTCTAATAATAGTATAAGTCAAGGTGGCTTTGGAACAGCCGACGGAAGTAGAAAAAGATCCACATGCAGCCACGTGGGGGGCTGGGGCAGTAGAGCAAGGCAGGTTTCAAAGGAATATATACCTGAGGGTCGTCGGCATGTGGCAAAGACGGCGTCGGGAGGCTGCATCTTGGCCACAATACCGCAGGGAGGAAGAAGGGGTCGAAGGCCCTCCTGAGCCGGCGTGGCCGCTGATCGGGACGCGGGTAGCCGTTGGTCTCCTCCCTTGCCGCTGATGACAGCGTGAACGATGCACCTACACCCTTGCCCCGGTCGAGGTGGTCCGGCCAGATTTGTGACCAGCCGTGAGCAGAGAAAGAGTGTGGCCACCTATGTCTTGCTTAGATCTGGAGAGCATGAGAGAGTGAAAGAGAGGAACCCTAGTAAAGCAAGCGCTAAGGCTCCTGCTTATATATATAGTGGAGTGATTTTGTTGTACGAGCTTCAAAAAAAATCGCTCATACGTGTACCCGCGAGTGGGTGTGAGAGAACTAGTGCGTGCATGCACCGCTTCTTTTCGTGAGAGTACAATATACTATGCCCAAAGAACGTTCTCCACAAGAGTAATAGTATAAGTGTGTGACGTGTGAGCTAAAATAAAAGGTGCGCGATGTCTTTTGTTTTTTAGAAGTTCTGAGGGTAGGGTGTGAAGAGCACATATGTGTGTGACGTCTACCTACAGATAGACGGTGGGTGCGATAGGACTCGGGAGAGTCGTGACTCGTGAGGGTGCGTGTGTGCGTGAGAGAGGGGGCACGTATCAATGCAATGCATGTGTCCGTAAATCATTATCCGACAAACGTTCTCCACAAGCCGTTTCCTGACGAACGTCGTAAGAACCGTTAGATCGGCATCCGACAGTGTCAGTTTTGCCATGCCATTTAACAGAGCAGCCACTCCACCTACACACAAATCTTCCACGTGAGTGTTAGCAAGTGTTGTATGCTCCTCCCTCCGTTCCAAAATGCAGTCCATATAGCTTTATTGAAAATTCGAACCTCGCAAACTTTTGCCGAGTTTTGGTGTACCAAAATGCACATATAGAATACCTAGTATATATCATTTCATTCATCTTCGAGAGGTAACTATAAAGATGGAGGAGGAGTCTAGAAAGAAAGACCGCCGTATCACCTGCAGCAATTTCAACCATCCTTTGGTGTGGAGGGATATCATAGGAACTCTATATGATATGATTTTTATAGGATTTTTTCCTTTAGAGCCAACTGTTCATAGGAATAGATTCATATAATCCACATTTCAAAGGAAATAAACATGATATCATTTTTATAGCTTTAGAGCCACTTGGTTCATATGAATGGATTCCTATACTCCCATAATTTCAAAGGAAAATAAACATTAGTGTATATTCAATAGAAAAGTTCCTATGATGTGAACCAAATGACATCTCTTTTCTAATCCCTCCTCATAGGAATTGATATACATGTCATCTCTAGATTCAATAGAGAAGTTCCTATGATGTGAACCAAATGACATCTCTTTTCCAACCCCTACTCATGGGAATTGAGATACATGTCATCTCTTTCCCTACAACTTCCATGTATACATCTTATATTCCTAAATAGCTAGTGACGGTGTCCTGGACTAGGGGGTACTCAACACGTCATCTCCCGATCTGATAGATTGGGCCAAGGACCCCCGTGGTCGTATACTCATGGGCCAGTTCGGACAGCTGCCGCATACAAGGAAGATTCCACAAGACTTGGCGATCAAGACAAGGACTTCTCCCCACCGGCGTATTCGGCTAGGACTCTTGTTAACCTAGGCCTCTGGTGCATTATATAAACCAGGGCTAGGCTAGTCAATAAATAATATACAACATATAATCATACCATAGGCTAGCTTCTAGGGTTTAGCCTCTCTGATCTCGTGGTAGATCTACTCTTGTACTACCCATATCATCAATATTAATCAAGCAGGACGTAGGGTTTTACCTCCATCAAGAGGGCCCGAACCTGGGTAAAACATCGTGTTCCTTGCCTCCTGTTACCATCCGGCCTAGACACACAGTTCGGGACCCCCTACCCGAGATCCGCTGGTTTTGACACCGACATTGGTGCTTTCATTGAGAGTTCCGCTGTGTGATCGACAAAAGGATCGATGGCTCGCCTGCAGATCAACTGCGACTTCGGCGTCTTCGTCACCAGTTCGACTGGTCACCTTGGTTCGACCAAGAATTGCGTCCCGTGTTCGGATCACCATGTTCGGACGAGGGCCTTTATCAAACATCAACTTCAATCTCTTTCAAGATCATGGAGGAATCATCTATGGAGCTCGGGGGCTCAACGTCAACATTTCCCTCAAGCGACTGTGCTATTTTTTTTTTGGACAGCGAACTCGTATCTGCCGCCACCACCTCCTCGAGTATCGCTTTGACGATCGCTTTGGTGGAATTGTGCGGAATTGAGTCTATAACAACCCTGGAAAATTTCGTCGAGTTCCGATGGAGGAATCTCTAGCAATCCACGATATACCGGAGCCCTGTCAAATCTGGATGGGAATTTGGATGAGTTTAGGGCGTGGTGTCCAGCTTCTAGCTAGGACGTCCTTTGGAAGATCCAACTGTTGATCGGCTGCGGAATTCCTATATCTACCACCTCTCAAAATTTCAGCTCAATCCGACCGTCCAATCTCCAGGAACCTTCCGATTATTGCATCACTTTTCGGATCTGTTTTCTGCGCGAAAACGAATCCGACCCGAGTTCATCTTTTTTATGAATGGGATTTTGGACATCCCTTTTGAAGGAAGTTTTGTATGGGGTATTGTATTTTGTTCCCGAACACATCCCACTAACTTTATGATCTTTTGAACATGATCTTCAACATCATGCTGGTGTCAAACCAGTCCAGCAATATTACTCCACGGCTACCGACCTGCGCTAGACACGTCGTCACTTTAGCCGAGCTCAACTTCTTCGGATCATCATCTCGGCAAGCTAAATAAGAGTCTGGCATCGCGAAGGATAAATCATCATCAACATCGCCGCCCCCCGGATTACACGGAGCGGGCATACCGGCATCACCACATGGTCGCCTCATCAAGCCCGCATCGACCACGTCACGACCTGGATCGACAGGGCCGCACTATTGCTTCTTCAAGCTGTTGTCCATCACGCCGACCTACTTCGACTCATCGGCTGACGTCGAGGCTTCGACATCTCGGCCGGACCGGGGGCTTCACCATCTTTTCATCAACCTACTCCGGACACTTCGGCGTCACTAGCCGACCAGCTCCATCACGTTAGCTGGTCCGAGGGCTTTGCCTCGGTGAGTCAACCTTTACCAGCATTGCCATGCCATCGTTTTATCGCTCATCAGGCAATGGGTGTGCGGAGTGAGTCCCAATTTTGGGAATCACCTTCCTTCGGATTGCTACAACAAATAAACCAGGTGCTATTAATCCCAGTATTTTTTGCTTGTTTGGGTTCATTTTTCCCAAGGAATTATTAGTCTGGTTTGTCCATGATATGTACACAGGCCTATCAAATGGTGACCGCATTAACGACGTTCGCGTGGTGGTTCGATCAGTTTCCGTACATAGTCCGGCGAACGCCGCATCCGGAGCTCGGACCGACCTATGAATTCAGGCTTTGCCACACCTTTACTACATCACGCCGACGCCCTGCATCGACATTGACTTCGGCGCCAGGCCATATTTCTTCTATTCCTCACTTTGCATAAATTATTTATTATGCAACATTTTTTATTACTATTATCTCCGGTTTGCACTATTTTTTGTGCACAGGAAAATGATCCGAGGACTTCGGCGTCACTCTGTCGGTCTGCATTGACCGTGCTATGTCACCACTTCGGTGTGTCGAGCTCTCCGCTCTGCCACCTCGGGACCAGGTTGGGGGATGGAACCTTGCCCCGCATCAAGCTCGGACCGCGTCATCAATACCGAACACATTAACCAGCTAAGTCGCTTTCATGCTCAAAGCTTTAATTTCTAACTTGTGTTCGGTTCGACCAAGCATTATACTTTTTGGAACAAAGTTGCTTATAAAAAATTTCCTTGTCCAAACTTTGTTTGTGACGCATAAATTCAAATACCCAATTCATTTGGGGGCTTCCTTCATGAAGCTTTTCCACTTGCATATGATTATACTTGTACGGCTTCGTTCCTTGTTTGTGTATTACGCCACAATATGCACCATATTGACTTAAGCGATTTGCAAGCTGGGTTGCCTCGCTCCTGTGTTTACCCCTACGTTCCCGATTGTTCGGCTAGGGAGTAAAGGGAGCACCTCTGCGATTGTCATGATCGGGTTGCCCGAGCCGGACCTCAGACTGGGTGAAGCCGAAAGCTAGCGCTCTTATAGTTTTCAATGATGGTCGGCACACAACGGAACTCATGAGTACAAAAAATCTATTGCACAAGTCTCATAATAACAATGAGCACCGAAGAAAGGTATCGGTGGGGGTACTATTTTCTTCGAAGATGCTTCTTACACTTCACGGTAATATAGCATAAGTTCCCTGAGCGCGCTTTGTCTGTTACAGCCTTATGGCCTGATTGCCTGGTTATTGGAGACACCGTCGATATTCTCGACCGATGGAGTACATAACACTTTTCGGTCCTTAACCGAAGAGGGAGAAGCTGACGGTCGGTTAAGACTCGTTTAAAGTTCGATTGAACATAGATATGATATAAGTACTTCGGTACATGCAATCATTCTTCTACCCAAGTCACTTGGGGGCTCTTAAGTTTATTTGAGCCGTTTTGTAATAAGTGTTCTTCTTCTTAGTCGTTGCAAAGTTTTATTATTATTATTTATCACTCCTTTTTTCGACATGAGTGTGCGGTCACTAGCCGGGGAGCCTAATTTCTCTCTCAAAGCCGCTAGAGTTTAGTTTGCTAAACTAGCCTGATGAGAAGTACTCCGCCCTCGGGATAGGAGGTTGAAGCCGTAGGCTGACGCGCTCGAAGTCTTGAGATAGGATGTATCATGTTAAAGCACGACAGAAGCACTTCTTTTTTCTAAGACCAACTTTAGTATTGGCACCGAACACTTGATATTGTTCGGACGTCATATTATTACTGACGTTTCTTGGTTTTCCAAGCTTTTGGCACTTTTAAACTATTTGTGCTTTTCCAGCATTAGTCTCGCGGTGCAACGCCGGAAACCTTTAGGGATTCGGCAAAAACATTCTCAGATATTGCTATATATGCATCGGTTTCGAATTGTGTCTTCGGTCAATAGTTGGGTTGCCCGGTTCCTGCACTTGCTTCCTACATTCCGTTTTGTTCAGCTAGGCGTGCAAAGGGAGAACCACCGCGATTGTGCTTCCAGCTCACATGGTTAAGCACCTCAGTGGAGAAAGCCGAAAACTGACTTTCACAATAAGCGTAAACTGGTCAGCGATCCGATGACTATGTTAAATGATGGGCCGTTCATAACATTGGCCGAAGTGTTTACGGCCTGACCCCGACTGTCGCCAAACACTACCGGGGGCTATTAACTGGCCTCCCAAACTAAATCCTCAATATTTTGCTCTTACATTAGAGCTGAGATTTAATGATCATGCTTAGCATGACAACCCAAAGAAAGGAACCGATAGCGGGACTATTTTCTTTGGAAGACATTTCTTCTGTTAAACAGTAATATAACTCTCTGTGTACCTTTGTTTATAAAACCGTATGGCCAGATTGCCTTGTTTGTTGTAAATCTTTGCCCTCATAAAGGCTTTATAAAGTAGGACAAACACTCCTCGGCTACTGGCCGAGGAGGTGGAAGCCGATGGTCGGTCAACAAAGTTTTGTACAATGCGGATCTGAGCATTAATGACGTAAAGTACTTGGATACATAGAGTCATTACACATAATTTGTGATTTTACTATGGATATTGATCCTTAATTTGGCCACCCGTACCCGCATTAAGGCTCGGGGGCTACTGGGCTTCGGGCTTATTATTTACAAATATTAAAGGGGCACATTGATCCCTTGATCTGGTGTTACCACCCGACCAGTGTCTCGGGGGCTACTGCATTGCTTGTCCAATGCAGAAAATTTTATGTGCAATATTGTTTCCGAGGAGATTTTGATCCTCAGGTTGGTCGGCCGCACCCAACCTGAGTCTCGAGGACTGAGCACGCCGCTTTTAGTGTCCCGAAGTATTCTGCCGAGCTTGGACTTGATCCTTAGGCCAATTTTGCAAATCAACCTGAGTCTCAGCGGCTACTGGGATCAGCGGTCTTACGTCATCCTTCAGGTGCATCTCGGGTTTTAGACCGATACACACCTTGAGGGCTACTGGCTATATATCTCGGCAGAGAATAAATTGCACCAATAAAAAATATTCACAAAAATCGGCCCACATTCGGGGTGGTGCACTACCTCGGAAGCAGTCCGGCATAAAGCTCGGGAGCTAGTGGATGGCTCCATAGAGGGCATTTCCGGCATGAAGCTTGGCTAAACTCCTTCAAACTTTTTTGAACCAAGGTGATATGACACCTAGGATATAGTCCGGCGTTGGAGCTCGGATACAGTCCGGCGTTGGAGCTCGGATACATAGTCCGGCATTGGAGCTCGGATACATTCCGGTGTTAGAGCTGGGAAGCGGTCCGGCATTGGTGCTCGGCTGTAAAAGATACCTCGAATACAGTCCGGCGTTAGAGCTCGGACGCAAGAGGACACTGCCTCCCGGGAACAACTTCAAACCCGAGGTGTGGCATAAAAATAATAAGGCATTGATAAAGGCCGGAAACTTAAAGGGGCTCCTCGGATACCCGGCGTATAAACTCGTCGAATGCATTTCAGCAATCCTCAAGATCGAAGATGAGAAGATTTGTTGAACCAGTTTTCAAGACCGACGACCGAAGATGAAGAACGGTTCGAAAGAATCGAGGAGCGTCCCTAACTTGAAGACCGGTTCAGGGGGCTACTGACGGTGTCCTCGACTAGGGGGTACTCAACACATCATCTCCCGATCTGATAGATTGGGCCGAGGACCCCCGTGGCCGTATACTCATGGGCCAGTTCGGACAGCTGCCGCATACAAGGAAGATTCCACAAGACTTGGCGATCAAGACAAGGACTTCTCCCCACCGGCGTATTCGGCTAGGACTCTTGTTAACCTAGGCCTTTCGTGCATTATATAAACCAGGGCCAGGCTAGTCGATAGATAATATACAACATACAATCATACCATAGGCTAGCTTCTAGGGTTTAGCCTCTCTGATCTTGTGGTAGATCTACTCTTGTACTACCCATATCATCAATATTAATCAAGCAGGACGTAGGGTTTTACCTCCATCAAGAGGGCCCGAACCTAGGTAAAACATCGTGTTCCTTGCCTCCTGTTACCATTCGGCCTAGACGCACAGTTCGGGACCCCTTACCCAAGATCCGCCGGTTTTGACACCGACAGCTAGTACAACCCACTAGCAGCTTTTTTCCTAGACATGCAACTATGGCACAAGAACACGCATGCATGCAAGTCATGAATCACATTGTTTTTTCTACTCTATGCATGCAAGAACCACATCATCAATTCGTGCATGTTACTCATAAGTTATTTCTTGCATTAAATCTCACATTGACAATGTATGTGCTGGTCAGATGCACACATATGTAGTTCAAATTCACATTTTCGTTAGAAATGACATTCTTTTAATTGCAATTCATTTTTCTCTTTCTACTCCCTCCGTCTAGGTATGTAAGTCATCTTACGAAAACCAAATAATCCCAAAACACTTTGGCATGGTACATTAACTCCCTCCTTGTTTCTTGTTCCATGACATATCAACCAATAAGAGATGTGGGCCGTGCATGCTGTCCCAAAACACAAACACTTCTCCTTTGTTCTAGAATCTTCCGTATCATAATTGCCCAATTTTTTTTCTAAATGAATTACCATTATTTTTTTACTTTATGCTTTACAATGCACAATCCCATGAATCTTAACCTTTTTATAAAACTAATTGATTTTGAATGAGATTAACTATAAGAACTAAACAAACATCTACATCATGCATATATGACTCAAAGCTTTACATGCTATAGTGTGTATTTGTTCATAATTTGGTTTCCAAATCTCATGCGTTCAATGCATGTACCTTACTAGTTTTGAGTAGAGTAGCAAATTTCATGTGACCTTGGGTATATCAAAATGCAGGGCCCATGCATCATTGCCTTTTGGTCGAACCTACGTCCACAATTTTTTGTACGTATATCTCCACTGGTCCCTGAACCCAAAATGATTCCTCGTTCCCGTAAAACCAAGCGGCCCACAGATATTAAGGCGTCGACTCGAACTCAATCCCTCTCCCATTTACTACGAGGTGGCCCCGCACGTCGTAGTACTCCTACCAACCCTACTGCCACATGCATCATCGGTTTTCTTCAAGAGGACGAGGGAGAAGCAGATTTGTAGTGGAGGCGCTTTTAAAAAAGGATTTATGTAGTGGAGGCCCCTACCCTAAGGTGCCCTAGGTAGCTGCCGCACTCATCATTGGTTTTCTCTTTTCTTTATGCTCTTGCGCCCTAGAGTGAAATGATGGTTGCTTCGTCCGTCCAGCTTAATGCGGGAAAGGTGGGGCTTTGTGATTTGACCCCTCATCGCTCATTTACTACTACTGCGGCGCTACGACCGGGGTGCCTCCAAGTCCAACCACTACTTCGAACTGTAATTTGGTGCATCGCATGTGGAACAAGATGGTGGATGAGCCACATGTCGGCCAAAGGGGTCCTGTTAAGTGTGTCACCATTTCGTGTGTGGACCGACCCTGCTTGAGTTGCTACGCCAACACGACAGGAGCATCCTACCACTTGGTTTTGCTCCTCGGTGAATCTTGACTATATTGATCTAAAAAGATATGTACTGTACTACCCTCTCTGTCTTGGTTTATAAGGCGCACACGTAGTTCTCGGTCATCCATTTGACTAACTAAATATGAGTTACTATGTCACAAAAAGTATATCATTCGATTCTTAAGCGAATGTAGTTTCTAAACATATATAATGTTCATCACATATATAGCCAGTTAAATTCTCAACCTAGAACGACATGCATGCCCTGTAAACCGATATAGAGGAAGTAGTAAAAATGAGGTGATTTTACCAAGCGATGGGCAGGGGAGCATGGCCTGTCATGCGGTCCCATGTGTCATGATGTACCAAGGCAATGCGTGTGTCCCTCTTGAGGCAGACTAATGGTAGAAGCAATACTACATTGTTTTCTTGAAGGAGATGATGGCGAAGCGAAGTGTGAAATAATGGTTGCTTCGTCCGTCTGGGAAGGTGTGGCATTGTGATTTGACATCTCATTGCTCATTACTACTACTGGGGCGATACGACTGGGGTGCGTCCCCCCTGCTGTTCTGTTAGTTTGTGCATGACACGTCGACCCGGTTGCTATATGTCCCACATGTCGGCGAGAGGAAGTATAGAATTCATGAAAGCGAGCGTCGACAGAGGAGTAGAAGACACGGCTTAGTTTTTGCTGCTTCACGCGATCCATCGATACAAACCCAGACTAAAAAAAGGTGAGGGTGGGTCTTTTCCCGCGCGGCAGGCAGGGGAGTTTGGCATAGTCTATTCGAGGCAACAAGGCAGGAAGGGAAACAAGAAAATAAAGGTTGAGCGACTTAGTTTTGGGAAAATCTGATTTACGGAGTACATACCCACTATGGAGGTAGTATACTACTTAATACTCCCTCCTTTCCGGTTTATAGGGCTCGTCTAAAAATATTCGTTTTTCCATTGAATAAGTCTCAATTCTACTAGTAGTAGTAGTACCATCACATGTTGGATTTCGAGGTGTGTTAAATCACCCGATGCAAGCATTGTCAAGAGAAAACTCACCAATGCATGTAGAAGTTCATGGAAATTTAGTGGTCATGCATGCATTCGTTCTAATTAATGCCTCGGTAAACATAATTTCTTGAGAAAAACAAGCGTACATTACTTGTGCAAACTATGAAATTAATTCCACCACTCACTGTTTACCTTGGTTGGAGAGATTTTGAAATTGAGCCATAAACAGGAAAGGAGGGAGTAGTAACATAGCCTAAGGTAGCTTGCTGCACCACAGACTCCAAGGAAATTGTTGTAGTAGTACTGCTCCTATATACTACTCCAAGGAAATTGAGCCATAAACTAGAAAGGAGGGAGTACTACTAAAGGACATATATTCCAAACAATATGATAATCGCTCTAACCAAGGTAGAGACGTGGAGTAAACAGAGGGAGTAGTAAAAAATTCCTTGTCCTGCGAGCCACCGCGCGCGTGGGCGAGGGAGCGGGCGTAAGGCTTAGTACTACTACCTCCATTCTGGTTTATAAGTCACCTTTGTAGTTCGTGCCAAATTTTTACCAAATATTTAGCTAACAAAATGTTAATGCATGTCAACAAAAATTACATCGTTGGATTCGTATTTAAACATAGTTTTCAATGATATAATTTTTGGTAACATGCACGAACGTTTTGTTAGTTCAATCTATAGTCAAAATTTGACACAATATACAATGGGGACCAATAAACCAATATACAATGAGTATTAGTAAACAAGCTTCACCTTGTCCTGCGAGCCACCGTGCCCGTGGACGGGGGAGACGACGTCGTAAGCAAGCTTCTCCTCGTTCTGCGAGTTGACGGGGCACTTCAAAAGTAATGCGTACAGAGCATCTCGAGTGTATAGAACCTTGCCTCTAAGGTAGGCCCCACATGGTTTGCCTCCTTTTTAACATAACGCGTCAAGTCGCAATTTGTTTGTTCACCCGTGGTAGACGATCCTCCATCAAGTGGACAACCAGTACACGTGTCAAATTACCACGTGGGCTGCCTTTTCGTACACAAAAGAGCTCCACCGTGTACCCGCGTAGGTGTGGCTGGGAAAGAGATGGGAGTACGTGCGCCGTGCATGCACCTATTCTCTTCGTGCACGTCCCTGAAGGAAATATGCCCTAGAGGCAATAATAAAGTTATTATTTATTTCCTTATATCATGATAAAAGTTTATTATTCATGCTAGAATTGTATTAACCGGAAACATAATACATGTGTGAATACATAGACAAACAGAGTGTCACTAGTATGCCTCTACTTGACTAGCTCGTTAATCAAAGATGGTTATGTTTCCTAACCATGGACAAAGAGTTGTTATTTTATTAACGGGATCACATCATTAGTTGAATGATCTGATTGACATGACCCATTCCATTAGCTTAGCACCCGATCGTTTAGTATGTTGCTATTGCTTTCTTCATGACTTATACATGTTCCTATGACTATGAGATTATGCAACTCCCGTTTGTCGGAGGAACACTTTGTGTGCTACCAAATGTCACAACATAACTGGGTGATTATAAAGGTGCTCTACAGGTGTCTCCAAAGGTACATGTTGGGTTGGCGTATTTCAAGATTAGGATTTGTCACTCCGATTGTCGGAGAGGTATCTCTGGGCCCTCTCGGTAATGCACATCACTGAAGCCTTGCAAGCATTGCAACTAATGAGTTAGTTGCGGGATGATGTATTACGGAACGAGTAAAGAGACTTGCCGGTAACGAGATTGAACTAGGTATGGGATACCGACGATCGAATCTCGGGCAAGTAACATACCGATGACAAAGGGAATAACGTATGATGTTATGCGGTCTGACCGATAAAGATCTTTGTAGAATATGTATGAGCCAATATGAGCATCCAGGTTCAGCTATTGGTTATTGATCGGAGATGTGTCTCGGTCATGTCTACATTGTTCTCGAACCCGTAGGATCCGCACGCTTACGGTTTCGACGACAGTTATATTATGAGTTTATGAGTTTTGATGTACCGAAGTTAGTTCGGAGTCCCAGATGTGATCACGGACATGACGAGGAGTCTCGAAATGGTCGAGACATAAAGATTGATATATTGGACGGCTATATTCAGACACTGGAAGTGTTCCGGGGAAGTTTCGGATAAAACCGGAGCACCGGGGGGTTACCGGAACCCCCCCCCCCGGGGGGTTAATGGGCCTCATGGGCCTAAAGTGGAGAAGAGGAGGGGCTGCCATGGTAGGCCGCGCGCCCCCTCTCCCCCTAGTCCGAATTGGACAAGGAGGGAGGGGCGGCGCCCCCCTTTTCCTTCTCTCCTCTCCCCCCCCTCCACGAATCCTATTCCAACTAGGAAAGGGGGGAGTCCTACTCCCAGAGGGAGTAGGACTCCTCCTGGCGCGCCTCTCCTGGCCGGCTGGCCCCCCTCCTGTGAACCTTTATATACGGAGGCAGGGGCACCCCCTAGAGACACAAGTTTTTTTTTTGAGGAATTGGACAGTGGGAGAGGCTCCCACTGTGTTTGTATTACTCAAAAGCAGGGTACAATGTACATGGCGTTTTTACCTGGCGCCTTACCTCCACCTGTGGAGGCTAGGGCTACTACTACTTTATATGGGGGGGGCAATCAAGGGGGTTCTAAGCTAATTACAAAAGAGAGAATAAAGTCTCTCACATCTTCTCTGGTTCTATGTTGGAGCAGGGCAAAGTCATGTTTGAAACGTTGGAGCCATGATAGAATAGTTGGTGGGATGCTTCTGAAATGTTTGTTATTCCTCTCTTTCCAAATGCTCCAGGCCGCTTGAAGGAAAACATCCATGAACATGGGACTGCTCCAATCATGAGCTGCCATGCTGATCCACCGAAGCCTTGAACCAGTTTGTTGCCAAGTTATCCCTAGAATTGACCAACATCGTTGGCTAAAGGGGCATTGGAAGATCATGTGTTCGACAGTCTCTTCAATTTGCTGATCACAAAGAAGGCAGTTGTAATCGTCTCCAATATTGTAGTGTCTCCTCTTTAGCATGTTACGTGTGTTTAAGCGGTCAGAGAGAAGAAGCCACCCAAAGACCTTAATTTTGAGCGTTGACCTGGCCGCCTAGAGCCACTTGTATGATTGATGTGCATGCACCTCTCGAAAATAGAATTTGTAGTATTTGATCGCCTTAAAATCCACTGAGCCCCAACAGTAAGTCCAGTTATCGTGGGGGGTCGGATCAGTAGCGTTGCCAACATGCCTCACCTGTTGCTGAAGATCACGGATTTCTTGCATTGCTTGGACTGATAGTGGGAGGTGAAACATTTCATGCAGAGATGTGGATCCCAGGAAATCCTTAACCGAAATATCTTCATTTTTTGCAAAGGAGAAGGTGCGCTGGTACTTTTCATCGAGAGTGGCGTCGAGCCACAAGTCTTTCCACATGAGCACTATAGCTCCATCATGCACAATGGCTTTAGAAATCCCTCTGTAAATCGGGGTGAGCTTGAGAACATCTCTCCACCAGAATGATCCGCATGGTTCCATGGCATGGGGGATTTTGTTTGTATAGTATGTGGACCACACAAGCTCCACCCAAGGTACATCGTGCTTGTTGTAGAATTTATGCAGATATTTGAGAAGGAGGGCATCGCTTTGTACGCGTAGGTTGATTATACCAAGGCCTCCACACTGTTTTGGTCTACACGCCATACTCCAGGCCGCAAGGGAATTGCATTTGTCCCCATGTTCTGTCTTCTTTGTCCATAGACACTTCCTTCGCAGTTTATCAAGCAGTTCAATTATCTTTGGTGGCAGTCTGAGAGTGCACAAAGCAAAGATGACTAGTGAAGTGATCATGGTATTGAGTAGAGATAGCCTGGCTCCATACGACATCAAGGCCAGAGTGCTTGACATCCGACGTTCCATTGTACAAACAAGCGGCATTAAATCTTGAACTGAGGGCTTGGTTGTCCCGAGAGGTAACCCTAGGTAAGTGAAGGGCATGGAACCAACATTACATCCAAAGATATTGGAGAGCTCATTGTAGCAGGAAGCCTCACAGTTGATTGGGATAAGTGTGGACTTGTGGAAGTTTATCTTGAGCCCAATGGAGTCAGCGTAGTTAGTGAAAATGTTTTTGATTGTGAGGGCTTGGACCAGGCATGCAGGAAGAAGAATGAGCGTGTCGTCCGCGTATTGTATCATAGGGTAGTCGTGTTGGTTCTCTCTGGGGAACGGTAGCTGGATTCGGCCATGTCTGAAAGTGTCATTGATTGCAGCCTGTAAGAGGTCAGTCGCCAATACAAAAATCAATGGAGAGAAGGGGTCACCCTGTCGAACACCACATTTACAGTTGAATTGATGACCCGGGACCCCATTTAGAAGCACCGCTGACTTGCCAGAGGAGAAAATGCATTTTACCCAATTGAGCCATCTGTCATCAAATCCCATATGCTGCATAATCATAAGCATAACATCATGTTCGATCGTATCAAAGGCCTTTGCGAAATCCAGTTTTAGGAGGATGATCTTTTCCTTGGAGGCTTGACACTGATGGATATATTCGAACGCCCAGGCGAGACAGTCCTGTAGTGATCGGCCTTTTAGGAATCCATATTGGTTTCGATGAACGATTTTAAGAATGAGCTTTTGTAGTCGGTTGGCAAGAAGTTTTGTGAGAATCTTAAGACAACAATTCAACAAAGTGATTGGTCTAAAATCAGAGACATTCTCTGGGGAGCAAACCTTAGGAATGAGTGTAATAAACCCCTCATTGATGCTTTCAAGATTTAGGGTCCCCTCATAGAACTGGTTGCATAGATCATAGAAGTCGTTCTTAATAATATGCCAGCATTTTTTGATAAAGATACCAGAGAAACCATCTGGTCCTGGAGCTCGGTCGGTCGGCATTTCGTTAACGATCACATCTATCTCCTGCTTGGTGAAGGGGACAGTAAGTGTCTCCAGTCCCTCAACTTTTTTGATGATGTCAGGGAGGTTGAATTTCATTTGGAATTCGCCTGATTTCCCCAACCGCTCTTTAAATGTATGATAAATGATTGCCTCTTTACCCGTGTGATCATCTACGACCGATCCATCCGAGAGTTTGAGTGTTGGTATTGTGTTTCATCTGTATCTCTCCGATGCCAGAGCTTTCAGAAATTTAGGGTCTTCGTCTCCAAATTTGATCCAACGAATAGTGCATCTTTTTTGCCAGTATTGTCGTTGATAGTTCAACAACCGAAGGAGGTGCCTTTTTAGGATTGTCCTGAAGTTCTGCTCTGGTGTGGAGAGGGCTCTAATGTTTTCAAGAGCATCAAGATTGGCTAATGCAAGATTAGAATTATCGATCGCCACTGTTAGTTTAGAGATTCTTTTACTCCACCGCTTCAACTCATATCTGAGTGCTTTGAATTTTCTGGCTAGCAAAGTGGCTGCATTGGAGGTATGCTTGAAGGTTCTTGACCAGACCGATTGGACCAACTCAAAGAAACCAGGATGTTCAGTCCAATAAGATTCGAACCTAAAAAATTTACTGCGTGGAATGGATGTTTCAATTTTCACCACACACGGGATATGATTAGAAACTGGTTTTCCCAAGGGCACCACTAGTGTGTTGGGGTATGAAGATGTCCAATTGTTGGAAGTGAGGAACCAGTCTAACTGTTCGAGCAGTGGATCAATCTGCATATTGCTCCATGTGTAGGCCCTGCCCTTGATTGGCAGTTCAATTAGCTGATTCGATCGAATGATGTCATCGAAAGTGATCATGTCATTTGGATTACCTCCAGGCTTGTTCTTGTTGTCGGGGCCACGTATGTAATTAAAGTCTCCCAATAAAAGCCAATCATCATTAGATGGAATATTAAGATGTCGGAGCCAATTTGTATAAGTCACTCTAGAATCCCCTTGGCATGGGCCATAAATATTCACCAGTGTCCATTCCTGGGAAGACTGTGTGGAACGAAACTTAATGGCCAACGCAAAATCTTCTTCCATAATCACAGAGCCAGTAAAGATGGCACTATTCCAGATTGTGACGATCCCTCCCGAGGCCCCATTCGAGGGTATGTAAGCAAATTTGTCAAATCTCTTCGGGTAGCAAGATTTAATGAACATATTATCAATGGTGGGTTTTTTTGTTTCTTGCAGACAAATGATAGCACAACCACTAGAAGCGATAGCATTAGATAGCGCTAAAAGTTTAGGTTCAGAGTTTAAGCCACGTACATTCCAGCATAGGATGTTCCAATTCAACAAAGAAGACATGAAAGGATAAAGCAAAATAGGTAAGCCTCTCAGCAGGCAATTTCAGATACTTCAAGCCTGGGGCGGGCCGTCCATAGAATCCGCCATGAGAGCTTCTTCAGAGACCTCGGCTGGTGGGATGGCACACTTGCTAATTCCAATGTGTTGCAGAACCTGAATTGGAGTAGGCGGCGGGATGTAGTCCCCCTGATTGACTGTGTGATCAACAACCTCCATAGGAGTATCAGTAGCAGAGGGTACAACTCGGGGTTTAACTTTGGAGGGTTTTGGCTTAGTGTCAGAGACAGAGGGTACCTTAAACCCATCATATTTGTTGGATCTATTGCTGCGACGCAACTCCAGCACAGATGCTGGAGCTTTGGCTTTGCCTTTCCTGACTACTGAAGTGCCTGCACCCAGATCCACCGCATGAGGAGCAATCAAAGTCTTGGTGGCTTCAGTTGATGCTTCAGTGGTAGCATTGGGAAGCTGAGGAAGCACTGCATCATCCGGAGCAGTTAGGCTCAAAGCATTAGTGTTAGTAGGAATGGTCACATCTGACGGCACATCCTGATCGAGGCTAGCATCAATCTCAGTAATGACAACCTTGGAAGTAGCAGCCCGGGTGAGAATGGCAGATTCCTCAAGAGTAACAGGCGCATCATCTCCCTGGTGTAGAGCCCATGAGGTGTGACCAGGAATGAGGATAGTACGAGAGGCAGAGTCAGCAGAGTGTTTGACAGTTTTAGATGCTGACCGAACAGAGAAATGCCCATTTGTCTCCTCAACATTGACCAATAATTGCACTGAACTATCCCGAAAACCAAAACCTGAACTCCAAGGGCCAAAAGCAGCAATGATAGGCCGGATAGCAGCAGTGAGGTAGGTGTTAAGCCTTAGCATAGGCACACACTCATTCAGCAGGAGCGAGGCATAGCTGTCATGATCTGAAAGCATGGAGAACTGCATACCAGCATTGGATATAGTCAGGGTCAGTTCAATACTGTTTACCTCAGGTGGAGCCGCGATCGGGCCCTGGACAGAATCACTGGACTGAGCTGTGTCGACAGACAAAACACCCAAGGCCGATCCATTAACAGAAAGCAGTTGGTTGAAGATGTTTAAAGGGACGATGGTGAAACCATCAGACAGAGTAGCACTGGAGTCCGAGCTGCTAAAAACAGAGATTGAGTCATTCCAAGCAGCAGCCGGACTATCTTGCAGGTTATTGAGAGGATGAATGCCATGGTGCACCTGCAAACCTTCTCCAGCTAGCCAGGCCTGGAAGTTGAACATTGCGGGAGGTGTATGTGGTGGGGATGGGGGCCAGACTCCCCAATTAGGTTGAAACTGCACTTCATCATCTACCACCTATTCTGCATTGCCATTTCCTGGCTGAGCATTGGCATTGGCGGCCACATTCTGAGCGATCCAATTGTGAAGCTGCATTTGATAAATCTGTTTAGCAGTGAGGTTCTCTCCATGAAGTGGGTGTGGAATTCCATCTTCGGGAGGAGGATCCTCAGTGGCCGGCGGGACATCTGGGATGTGCGCATTCCAGTCACTGCTCCTTAACATAGTGACGGCCACAGTCCAGCTCTGGCGAGCGCCTCCAAGCTGGCGCAACACCATACTCTTAGGAACGAACCGAAGATGTATCACCCTGACTTTCAGAAGCACGAATCGGCGGTCCCCTCTCGGATTATGCCATTCAACCAACTGACCAAACTTATCGACAGATTTATGCATATAGTGTTGAGTCTGATAATCATACGGAAAACCAATGTACAGCAACCAGATCTCCGGCCCAAAAGAAGTCAGACGCATGTTCAGAGCAGCATCATGAGGAACAAAGGATATCACTACCGGCTCATCAAACTCCTCCTCATCGAGCTCAAAGGTGGTACCAACTACTGCATCCCTAATGAGCGTGTTGGTAAAACCAAAGATACCAACACCAAGAGGGTGGTCGCCTACTTCAGTCGGAAAAAACTCGGATTCATGAAGCAACCTTCAATGATGTGGCGGAGAGCCGCCTTGCGGTGAAAGGGGATGTCCCTGTTTGCTTCAGCAATGGCGAGGAAGTCGTGGTGCAGTGGAGGGATTGGACCAACCACCATGTCGTCACGCACCCTACGGTCAGGCGGCCCGAGCTTGACGGTCATGCCCGGCGGGAGGTAGGGGATGACATTGATTGGAAAGTTAGCCATGGTTGTGGTGGTGCTCTGCAACGAAGCGGAGGACGGTGTGGAGGTCGAGGTAGAATGCGGAGCGGCGGCCCTTGGGAGAGACTTGGGGACCCAGCGCCACCCCTTTTTTCCTGTGTTGATGGAGCAGGATGAAGCCACGTGTCAATCGCGCCCGCAGTTGTAACATCTTAGGGTCCCACTCGATCGCTGCGAATTCCATTCCAGTTTAGTAGGTGCGGTAAATGGTGGGGGTAGATCAGAAGAATGATTCTGTGGCTGATTATGATTAGCATGGGAATTATACTTGCCCAAAGTAGAATTCCTGATCAATGCAGTTTGTCGATAATTGTGTGGATTCACATTTGTTTCCAAAGTGATTTTGTGATCCTTAGCAGAAGGAAAAATCCGGAAAATGCGATTACTTGCCAACCCCTCAGTTGAAACCTGTCGAGAGATGTCACTTTTGTCATGTGAGCCAGCGGAGATAACATCCTGTTGGGCCAGCTCAAGCTTGGGCCTCCAGTAGAAGCGAGCCGCCTTGTGGTCATCACAACAGTTGGGGGTGTGGCCCATAAAGGTGCAGTATCTACAGTAAAGCGCGCCCGGGCACCCAAAAGTGAAGTGGGTAGTAGCACCACAAATGTAGCAAGATGGGCCAGGCAATGGGCTGGTTGAAATGCCTTCCAACTTGTTCGAAGTATTTGGATTCAAGGAGCCACAAACACAGGGTGAGTGCTCACAGGTAGTGCAATGTTTGTCAGGGCAGGAGTCAGCCAAATGACCCAAGGCCGTGCAAGATGAGCACAAATTCAATCTCGTGTGGATATAATCTTGAGACGGTACACTGTTGAGCTTCCAGACGTTCGCAATATGTTGCTCCGTGTGGCCGACACGACGAAAGTCCAGAATATGCAATAGAATGAAATTAGGGATAGATTGCCAATTGTCCTTTTTAAACTGACAGCCTTCAAATCTTGTATTATGAGCCATAACACTGCCACACTGAAAAGAAGGGAGACTTCCAAAAGAAATATTTGCCATTAATGCTGATGAACCCAGATCCTTGGATGGCGCCTTGCCAAAAGAGTTTGAATTTGACACATTTGCTGAAAGGTCCTTCGCCGGCGACAATACTTGCTCGGTCGTCATAGTCGACGGTGCAATAAGATTAAACTTTTGTAGTTCAGCACATGTACTGAGATCAGAACTCTGACCAGCAGCAAGAAATGAGAGATTGGTTCTTAGGGCAATTGGGGATCGTGAAGCTACCTCAGGACTGTGAACATCGGAATGCCAAACATTGTCCAAACATCTTGGAGGAGTACGGCCATGGCGATAAAGTTGAAAGTGACAAACGAAGTCTGGCCAAACTCGATCTTTGAGACCATAGATAAAATGTCCAACACGATTAGAGGCCACCGAGAATCGAAAGGACCGACCCTCAAGATGATGCACATTGAGACCAGAAGGTAAACCCCCGATGCAACATTGCAAGGCAATGGCCACAGATTCTTCAGATAAGGGGAAGGAGGCAGACGAAAAATACACAACCAAGAAAAATTCCTTGGTAGATCCATCGGGGAGGAAATGAACAGAGGATCCAAACCGTCTACGCACCTGATCTGCGACCGCAAGGCCGGGTGAGAAGTCCCAATGTAGGAGGCCCTCCATGGAAGCCTAGTTCATGGTGTTCCATGGCTTGGTGGTGGTGGAGGAACGTTGGAGGTGGTGGTGGTGTTCCATCTTGGGGGGATGCCGATGATAACTCCACGTGATCATGTTCTTAGCCGTATGCGGTGCCCCCTTCCACCATATTCCTCGATAATATTGTAGCGGTGCTTAGGCGAAGCCCTGCGACAGTAGTACATCAAGATCGTCACCACACGGTCGTGCTGACGGAACTCTTCCCCGACACTTTGCTGGATCGGAGTCCGGGGATCGTCATCGAGCTGAACGTGTGCTAGAACTCGAAGGTGCCGTAGTTTCGGTGCTTGATCGGTCGGGCCGTGAAGACGTACGACTACATCTCCCCCTCTCGTTGCTATGCATCACCATGATCTTGCGTGTGCGTAGGAAATTTTTTGAAATTACTACGAAACCCTTCAGTGGCATCCGAGCCTAGGTTTTATATGTTGATGTTATATGCACGAGTAGAACACAAGTGATTTGTGGGTGATATAAGTCATACTGCTTACCAGCATGTCATACTTTGGTTCGGCGGTATTGTTGGACGAAGCGGCCCGGACCGACATTACGCGTACGCTTACGCGAGACCGGTTCTCCCGACGTGCTTTGCACATAGGTGGCTTGCGGGTGACAGTTTCTCCAACTTTAGTTGAACCAAGTGTGGCTACGCCCGGTCCTTGTGAAGGTTAAAACAGCATCAACTTGACAAACTATCGTTGTGGTTTTGATGCGTAGGTAAGATTGGTTCTTGCTTAAGCCCGTAGCAGCCACGTAAAACTTGCAACAACAAAGTAGAGGACGTCTAACTTGTTTTTGCAGGGCATGTTGTGATGTGATATGGTCAAGACATGATGCTAAATTTTATTGAATGAGATGATCATGTTTTGTAACCGAGTTATCGGCAACTAGCAGGAGCCATATGGTTGTCGCTTTATTATATGCAATGCAATCGCGCTGTAATGCTTTACTTTATCACTAAGCGGTAGCGATAGTCGTGGAAGCATAAGATTGGCGAGACGACAACGATGCTACGATGGAGATCAAGGTGTCGCGCTGGTGACGATGGTGATCACGACGGTGCTTCGGAGATGGAGATCACAAGCACAAGATGATGATGGCCATATCATATCACTTATATTGATTGCATGTGATGTTTCTCTTTTATGCATCTTATCTTGCTTTGATTGACGGTAGCATTATAAGATGATCTCTCACTAAATTATCAAGAAGTGTTCTCCCTGAGTATGCACCATCGTGAAAGTTCTTCGTGCTGAGACACCACGTGATGATCGGGTGTGATAGGCTCTACGTTCAAATACAATGGGTGCAAAACAGTTGCACACGTGGAATACTCAGGTTATACTTGACGAGCCAAGCATATACAGATATGGCCTCGGAACACGGAGACCGAAAGGTCGAGCGTGAATCATATAGTAGATATGATCAACATAGTGATGTTCACCAATGAAACTACTCCATCTCACGTGATGATCGGACATGGTTTAGTTGATTTGGATCACGTAATCACTTAGAGGATTAGAGGGATGTCTATCTAAGTGGGAGTTCTTTAAGTAATATGATTAATTGAACCTAAATTTATCATGAACTTAGTACCTGATAGTATCTTGCTTGTTTATGTATGATTGTAGATAAATGGCCCGTGCTGTTGTTCCATTGAATTTTAATGCGTTTCTTGAGAAAGCAAAGTTGAAAGATGATGGTAGCAATTACACGGACTGGGTCCATAACTTGAGGATTATCCTCATTGCTGCACAGAAGAATTACGTCCTGGAAGCACCGCTGGGTGCCAAGGCCTGCTGCTGGAGCAACACCAGATGTTGTGAACATACGGCAGAGCAAAGCTGATGACTACTCGATAGTTCAGTGTGCCATGCTTTACGGCTTAGAACCGGGACTTCAACGACGTTTTGAATGTCATGGAGCATATGAGATGTTCCAGGAGTTGAAGTTAATATTTCAAGCAAATGCCCGGATTGAGAGATATGAAGTCTCTAATAAGTTCTATAGCTGCAAGATGGAGGAGAACAGTTCTGTCAGTGAGCATATACTCAAAATGTCTGGGTATAATAATCACTTGATTCAAATGGGAGTTAATCTTCCAGATGATTGCGTCATTGACAGAATTCTCCAATCACTGCCACCAAGCTACAAGAGCTTCGTGATGAACTATAATATGCAAGGGATGAATAAGAGTATTCCCGAGCTCTTCACAATACTGAAAGCTGCGGAGGTAGAAATCAAAAAGGAGCATCAAGTGTTGATGGTCAAAAAGACCACTAGTTTCAAGAAAAAGGGCAAAGGGAAGAAGAAGGGGAACTTCAAGAAGAACAGCATGCAAGTTGCTGCTCAAGAGAAGAAACCTAAGTCTGGACCTAAGCCTGAAACTGAGTGCTTCTACTGCAAGCAGACTGGTCACTGGAAGCAGAACTGCCCCAAGTATTTGGCGGATAAGAAGGATGGCAAGGTGAACAAAGGTATATGTGATATACATGTTATTGATGTGTACCTTACTAATGCTCGTAGTAGCACCTGGGTATTTGATACTGGTTCTGTTGCTAATATTTGCAACTCGAAACAGGGACTACGAATTAAGCGAAGATTGGCTAAGGACGAGGTGACGATGCGCGTGGGAAACGGTTCCAAAGTCGATGTGATCGCGGTCGGCATGCTACCTCTACATCTACCTTTGGGATTAATATTAGACCTAAATAATTGTTATTTGGTGCCAGCATTAAGCATGAACATTATATCTGGATCTTGTTTGATGCGAGACGGTTATTCATTTAAATCAGAGAATAATGGTTGTTCTATTTATACGAGTAATATCTTTTATGGTCATGCACCCTTGAAGAGTGGTCTATTCTTATTGAATCTCGATAGTAGTAACACATATATTCATAATGTTGAAGCCAAAAGATGCAGAGTTGATAATGATAGTGCAAATTATTTGTGGCACTGCCGTTTAGGTCATACCGGTGTAAAGCGCATGAAGAAACTCCATACTGATGGACTTTTGGAACCACTTGATTATGAATCACTTGGTACTTGCGAACCGTGCCTCATGGGCAAGATGACTAAAACGCCATTCTCCGGTACTATGGAGAGAGCAACATATTTGTTGGAAATCATACATACAGATGTATGTGGTCCGATGAATATTGAGGCTCGTTGCGGATATCGTTATTTTCTCACCTTCACAGATGACTTAAGCAGATATGGGTATATCTACTTAATGAAACATAAGTCTGAAACGTTTGAAAAGCTCAAAGAATTTCAGAGTGAAGTTGAAAATCATCGTAACAAGAAAATAAAGTTTCTACAATCTGATCGTGGAGGAGAATATTTGAGTTACGAGTTTGGTGTACATTTGAAACAATGCGGAATAGTTTCGCAACTCACGCCACCCGGAAAACCACAGCGTAATGGTGTGTCCGAACGTCGTAATCGTACTTTACTAGATATGGTGCGATCTATGATGTCTCTTACTGATTTACCGCTATCGTTTTGGGGTTATGCTTTGGAGACGGCTGCATTCACGTTAAATAGGGCACCATCAAAATCCGTTGAGACGACGCCTTATGAACTATGGTTTGGCAAGAAACCAAAGTTGTCGTTTCTGAAAGTTTGGGGCTGCGATGCTTATGTGAAAAAGCTTCAACCTGATAAGCTCGAACCCAAATCGGAGAAATGTGTCTTTATAGGATATCCAAAAGAGACTATTGGATACACATTCTATCACAGATCCGAAGGCAAGACTTTTGTTGCTAAGTTTGGAAACTTTCTAGAGAAGGAGTTTCTCTCGAAAGAAGTGTGTGGGAGGAAAGTAGAACTTGACGAGGTAACTGTACCTGCTCCCTTATTGGAAAGTAGTGCATCACAGAAAACTGTTTTGTGACACCTACACCAATTAGTGAGGAAGCTAATGATAATGATCATGAAACTTCAGAACAAGATACTACTGAACCTCGTAGATCAACCAGAGTGAGATCCGCGCCAGAGTGGTACGGTAATCCAGTTCTGGAAGTCATGCTACTAGATCATGATGAACCTACGAACTATGAAGAAGCGATGGTGAGCCCAGATTCCGCAAAATGGCTTGAAGCCATGAAATCTGAGATGGGATCCATGTATGAGAACAAAGTGTGGACTTTGGTTGACTTGCCCAATGATCGGCAAGCAATTGAGAATAAATGGATCTTCAAGAAGAAGACTGACGCCGACGGTAATATTACTGTCTACAAAGCTCGACTTGTCGCAAAAGGGTTTCGGCAAGTTCAAGGGGTTGACTACGATGAGACCTTCTCACCGGTAGCGATGCTTAAGTCTGTCCGAATCATGTTAGCAATTGCCGCATTTTATGATTATGAAATTTGGCAGATGGATGTCAAAACTGCATTCCTGAATGGATTTCTGGAAGAAGAGTTGTATATGATGCAACCGGAAGGTTTTGTCGATCCAAAGGGAGCTAACAAAGTGTGCAAGCTCCAGCGATCCATTTATGGACTGGTGCAAGCCTCTCGGAGTTGGAATAAACGCTTTGATAGTGTGATCAAAGCATTTGGTTTTATATAGACTTTTGGATAAGCCTGTATTTACAAGAAAGTGAGTGGGAGCTCTGTAGCATTTCTGATATTATATGTGGATGACATATTACTGATCGGAAATGATATAGAATTTCTGGATAGCATAAAGCGATACTTGAATCAGAGTTTTTCAATGAAAGACCTCGGTGAAGCTGCTTACATATTAGGCATAAAGATCTATAGAGATAGATGAAGACGTTTAATTGGACTTTCACAAAGCACATACCTTGACAAGATTTTGAAGAAGTTCAAAATGGATCAAGCAAAGAAAGGGTTCTTGCCTGTGTTACAAGGTGTGAAGTTGAGTCAGACTCAATGCCCGACCACTACAGAAGATAGAGAGAAAATGAAAGATGTTCCCTATGCTTCAGCCATAGGATCTATCATGTATGTGATGCTGTGTACCAGACCTGATGTGTGCCTTGCTATAAGTCTAGCAGGGAGGTACCAAAGTAATCCAGGAGTGGATCACTGGACAGCGGTCAAGAACATCCTGAAGTACCTGAAAAGGACTAAGGATATGTTTCTCGTATATGGAGGTGACAAAGAGCTCATTGTAAACGGTTACGTTGATGCAAGCTTTGGCACTGATCCGGACGATTCTAAATCGCAAACCGGATACGTGTTTACATTAAACGGTGGAGCTGTCAGTTGGTGCAGTTCTAAACAAAGCGTCGTGGCGGGATCTACGTGTGAAGCGGAATACATAGCTGCTTCGGAAGCAGCAAATGAAGGAGTCTGGATGAAGGAGTTCATATTCGATCTAGGTGTCATACCTAGTGCATGGGTTCCAATGAAAATCTTTTGTGACAATACTGGTGCAATTGCCTTGGCGAAGGAATCCAGATTTCACAAGAGAACCAAGCACATCAAGAGACGATTCAATTCCATCCGGGATCTAGTCCAGGTGGGAGACATAGAGATTTGCAAGATACATACGGATCTGAATGTTGCAGACCAGTTGACTAAGCCTCTTCCACGAGAAAAACATGATCAGCACCAAGGCTCCATGGGTGTTAGAATCATTACTGTGTAATCTAGATTATTGACTCTAGTGCAAGTGGGAGACTGAAGGAAATATGCCCTAGAGGCAATAATAAAGTTATTATTAATTTCCTTATATCATGATAAAAGTTTATTATTCATGCTAGAATTGTATTAACCGGAAACATAATACATGTGTGAATACATAGACAAACAGAGTGTCACTAGTATGCCTCTACTTGACTAGCTCGTTAATCAAAGATGGTTATGTTTCCTAACCATGGACAAAGAGTTGTTATTTGATTAATGGGATCACATCATTAGTTGAATGATCTGATTGACATGACCCATTCGATTAGCTTAGCACCCGATTGTTTAGTATGTTGCTATTGCTTTCTTCATGACTTATACATGTTCCTATGACTATGAGATTATGCAACTCCCATTTGCCGGAGGAACACTTTGTGTGCTACCAAATGTCACAACGTAACTGGGTGATTATAAAGGTGCTCTACAGGTGTCTCCGAAGGTACATGTTGGGTTGGCGTATTTCGAGATTAGGATTTGTCACTCCGATTGTTGGAGAGGTATCTCTGGGCCCTCTCGGTAATGCACATCACTGAAGCCTTGCAAGCATTGCAACTAATGAGTTAGTTGCAGGATGATGTATTACGGAATGAGTAAAGAGACTTGCCGGTAACGAGATTGAACTAGGTATGGAATACTGACGATCGAATCTTGGGCAAGTAACATACCGATGACAAAGGGAATAACATATGTTGTTATGCGGTCTGACCGATAAAGATCTTCGTCGAATATGTAGGAGCCAATATGAGCACCCAGGTTCTGCTATTGGTTATTGACCGGAGACGTGTCTCGGTCATGTCTACATTGTTCTCGAACCCGTAGGGTCCGCACGCTTAAGGTTTCGATGGCAGTTATATTATGAGTTTATGAGTTTTGATGTACTGAAGTTAGTTCGGAGTCTCGGATGTGATCACGGACATGACGAGGAGTCTAGAAATGGTCGAGACATAAAGATTGATATATTGGACGGCTATATTCGGACACCAGAAGTGTTCCGGGGAAGTTTCGGATAAAACCGGAGCACCGGGTGGTTACCGGAACCCCCGGGGGGGTTAATGGGCCTCATGGGCCTAAAGTGGAGAAGAGGAGGGGCTGCCAGGGCAGGCCGCACGCCCCCTCTCCCCCTAGTCCAAATTGGACAAGGAGGGAGGGGCGGCACCCCCCCCCCTTTCCTTCTCTCCTCTTCCCTCCCCCCCCCTCCACGAATCCTATTCCAACTAGGAAAGGGGGGAGTCCTACTCCCAGAGGGAGTAGGACTCCTCCTGGCGCGCCTCTCCTGGCCGGCCAGCCCCCCTCCCTTGAACCTTTTTATACAGAGGCAGGGGCACCCCCTAGAGACACAAGTTGATCCACGTGATCATATTCTTAGCCGTGTGCGGTGCCCCCTTCCACCATAGTCCTCGATAATATTGTAGCGGTGCTTAGGCGAAGCCCTGCAACAGTAGTACACCAAGATCGTCGCCACGCCGTTGTGCTGACGGAACTCTTCCCCGACACTTTGCTGGATCGGAGTCCGGGGATCGTCATCGAGCTGAACGTGTGCTAGAACTCGGAGGTGCCGTAGTTTCGGTGCTTGATCGGTCGGGCCGTGAAGACGTACGACTACATCAACCAAGTTAACGCTTCCGTTGTAGATTTACAAGGGTACGTAGATCACACTCTCCCCCTCTTGTTGCTATGCATCACCATGATCTTGCGTGTGCGTAGGAAATTTTTTGAAATTACTACGAAACCCTTCAGTCCCCCACCTACGTGGGTGTGTGTGAGAGAGATACAAACCTAGACATAATGCGCCGTCCATCCCCATGCCTTCGCCCAGTCCGACCACCAGTCACCACCACGTCCCACTCCTCCTCACCTTATCTCTCATCTTTCTCGAGACTAGCAATGTGCCCGTGCGTTGCAACGGATCCAAAGTAGAATAGTACTTGTTCACAAACTTGAAAGAAAACACCCTTGTTTTGATATACATATATACCACTAAATACATATTACGTTTCACTCAAAATACATTTTTTAGGTTGTTTTGATGAGGCGAGGGAGGGATGTGGTTGCTTTCAAGATAATAAGGGGTTTTCTTCAAATTGGAGTAGAGAAGTGGGCTATTGTTGCAAAAATGCCACAACTTACCTCGCAGCCATTAGATGTAGATCTAATGGTCAGAAATGACGGATGGCAGACACACCATCATCACCAACTGAGTCTTTTATAGGAGTAGAGATATCATTTTTTCAATGATATTCTCGAGATACCATTTTTTCAATAAAATTCTCGAGATATCATTAATTTTTACACATGGGATTACTACTGCATGGGTCAATCACAATAGGTGTTTTGTAAAAAATTCATCTCGATGTTCCCTGCAATGCATCAGCGTCTTGCTAGTCCATGAAAACAACACATGGCAAAATTTCACGGCGGACGAGGGATTTGAATCTGCTAGGAGGGGCTATTTGGATTTTGCCCGAGGTAGCCAAAATATTGGCGACCGTTTCGTCCACCAGCGCCTTTGTCACCGATGAACGAGGAATGGCTCGGGTGCTCATGCATCCTCCAGCGCGCACGTCGGAGACGAGCTCGCATGAGTTGTGCTTTTTTTGTCCCACCATGCAGCCCGAGCCGGCCGCAGACCAACCGGCGACCCGCATATTATGCCATCCAACGGTAGCCACACACATTCTGACAGCAACTCAACCAACCGGACGAAATTCATGCAAACACGGCAATATTTCTCATAAACAATGATGTAATTCATATAAAATACCGGATTTTCATACAAACATGACGTATTTCATTACATTCAAATCAACTAAGCGGTGCTAGTTCTGGACAGCATAGGTATATAATACCTGGCCTAAATTGTCGCCCGCCGACCCATTTGTATTCCTCATGTCCAGCAGCACGATCATCGGACTGCTGGGAGCCCCGTAGGTATATGCTTCAGCGCAAAGGACGGCTCACTTTCCCACTGCCGAAGCCGAAGATGATGGTGGAGGGGGGCTTCTCTTCCGTGGAGCCCATGCGGGGTGGATGAAGGTTCTCGCAACAAAACGATCCGGCAAGACACCTGTTTTGTACGCCGGCGTCGCCTCCACGGTGTCCTTCATGGGAACCAAGCGGCGGCGGCCTCCGGTGTTCTACTTCTCCTCGATGATGGCGGCGGACGTGGAGGCGCTGGCCACCGACTCATCGCTCTCCGCGCACTCGGATTCTGTCTCTGCTTGCATGGCACCGCCGCCGATGTGGGAGTCTCGGCCACAGAAACGGGAGACACGGTCATAGACACGGGAGGCGCGGTACAAGGCGGCGGCGTGGACAGCAGCGATGACGCCCGTGCGCCGCTCCTCGTCGAGTTGGCCTGGAGCGACGAGTTGCTGAACTGCGCGCCGGCTTGAGGCGGCAACTGGCTCCGTCGGGTGAGGGAGGGAGGTGGATCAGCGAGCTGCATAGCTCGTATCTGGCGGGCCACCCAGTCGGCTTGGATGCGGGATAACTACTCTTCCTAAGCCATTGTAAGAGTGGACAAATGGTGAAGGAGGAGATAGGGGAGCGTCGGAGGGGTGTTATTCTTGGCCGGCGTTTGGCCTCGTTTAAATAGGAAATTAAATAGAGGGCGGACGGGAGGAGCTCGGTTAGTGTTGCATTTAATGTCGGCCCGGTCATGAACGAACGTGTGTCCAGAGTGGGTTTCTCGGCTTCCACACGGGTTTCATGGAGGCGTTTGAATGCGGCAAGGAGGCGTGTTCAGTCGGGTGTGCATCAAGTGGTGCCCTCGACTCTGACGTATGACACTGCGTCGTTCTTCCACTTACGTGTGGGCTCTTTGGGTACATGGCCTGCATGTTAGTGACCCAACGCAGGCAGCACACGGTAGAGGATCTTTTGGTGGGCCAGGGCGGTCAAAAGCGGGCATTTCATAAATCGATGATTGTTCATTGAGTGTGACATCATCTATTTCATTTAGATAAGCCTACTATATAATGTAAGAGAATTTTAAAATTTTCATATATGCGTTGATAGCCCGTTCGATACGTTTTGATTCATAAAGACCGCTGCAAACATCAATGTTCTGCTTATCATAGACAAGATTGCTTAAACCTTGCAAAAAAAGATAAGATTGATTAATACCCGTAGCAATCCATGTCCTTAACAAAGGGTGCATGCACGTATAGGTTGAGCGTGTGTCTTGTGTCATGTGCGGTGTCGCCGGTGTGCATGCACGCATGCGAGCATTGCGTGCGTGCATGTGTACGTTTCAGTGTTGCATGCATGTGTGCGTACGTGCGTGTGCTCGTGAGTGCATGTGTATGTGTCAGTGTTGCATGCCTGCATGCGTACATGTGTTCGTTATGTGTACGTGTCAGTGTTGCATGCCTGCATGCGTGCGAGTGTTGCGTGTGTGCATGTGTACGTGCGAGGTGAGGCTACATGTCAGTCGACTGACTTTTTCATCTCTGGTCAGTAGATTTTCTAGCCGTTGGATATGAAATCAAGGGCCTGCAGTTTATCTTCAACCTCCACCCTTTGAGCCGCCAGCGACCGCCGCCACCCGCGGCCAGCCCGCGCGGCCACGCCGCCCCGCCCGCCCCGAAACCACACCCCACTGCGAGTCCGCCACCGCACCAGCCATCCCTCTAGCCCCCCCCCCCCCCGCACCAAGCTTTTTTCTCCGACGATCCCCACACCACCACCAATCACCACGCCCCCCGCCACCGGCGACTGCCAACCAGAGGTCTCACGACTTCGAATCCCCACTGACCACTAATTTATTACCATTTCCGTCCTTCATATACGCACTAATGGGTGGGCCCTATGGTAATGTGCGCTGCTGAATGTGGACCATTTGACTGGTCAATTGATCGTGTCATCAACAAATTATGGAGCTGTATGGTGAGCCAGTGACCGTATGATCACCCTAAAATGTATTTTATTAACACAGTACAGACCCAAACTACCATTTATTTCTTTCATATACGCGCTAATAGGTGGGCCCCACGGTTACGCGCCCCGATGGTGCAACACTAGTTGCGCCACGTGGAACATTTGACTGGTCAATTGATTGTGTCATCAACATAATACGCAGTTGTACGGGTGAGCCGGTGACCATATAATCATGACATGTATTTTTTTAACACGGTAGAGACGCAAGCGCTCATATATACGCGCAAGCACTCACCGCTATAAGCGCACACACAGACCCTACCCCTATGAGCACCTTCGAGTGAGTGAGCCAGCATATGATCTTGAGATTTTACGAAGTCGCCATAGGTGCCTCGTAGTCAAGTGGAACGTCTCCTCCCACTGAACGCATATCGCCAGAAAAATACTGAAATTAACCCAGGATAAATGCGAGCACCAGGACTTTAACCCTGGTGGGCTCGAGAAACCACTTTCCTCCTAACCATCCAACCACAGGTTGGTTAGCACCACAAAATGTATGTGCTGACCGTGATGAGCTTATTCTGAAGTCTAGTGACCATATCGTGCTTTCGCTTCAAATACAATGACCGTAAGTGTCGTCAACGAAGCACGCATCAAATACAATGTTTGTCAGTGTCATCAACAAAATACGGAGACGTATCGTGAGCTAGATATCGTATGATCACCACGAGAATATATACGATGACCGTAATGAGCATATTCTGAAGTCCACCGACCATATAGTGCTTTCGCTTGAAATACAGTGACAGTCACGCGTGAATGTGTCATGGGCCTGCATACTTTTAGAGGGCCGAGAGATAGTTTATGTGCGTACGTGAAAGTGGTGTAGAAAGAGGGGGTGTCCGGTGGAGACAAGGAGAAATATGCCCTTCATTTCTCTTTCCAGTTACTAATATTTTAGGAGAAAATATAAACATTCACAATGCAGAACAAATATTTTTGGATGCATCATGCAATTAACTTTCATGTATTAGTGGTCGATTGCGTGTGTGGTGTGGTGGGTGTCGTGGTTCTAAGACTGACAGTAGAGTAGGGGGTAAGAATGTAGAGGCAAGATCCTAGCTATGGAGGAGTTGTACACACGAGTTTTACGAGTTCAGGCCCTTCTTGGAGGAAGTAACAGCCCTACGTCTCGGAGCCCTGAGGCGGTCGACTGAATATATGTGTGTGAATTACAGAAAGTGCGAACCCTTGTCCCAGAGGAGGGGGTGGCTTATATAGAGTGCGCCAGGACCCCAGCTCCCCTTCGTTACACAGGGTTCAATGTTCATAAAGGTGGGGCATTACTGGTAACGTTTACAATAAAGTGTTATAAATGCCCATAAAGCTATGGTTTAAGTCCTGACCGTTGCAGAGTGGAGGGCTTCTCATCTTCTGGTGGTTGAGTGTCTTCAAGGTGGTCGAGTGTCTTCAAGGTGGTCGAGTGAGCACATCTTCATGGTCGAGTGGATGATGGTTTCTCTTCGACTGCTTCTGATTCTTTGTAGAGATGTCCTTGGAGAGGGTATGTCGGACAGATCCATGACCCTACCCTAGGTACATAGCTTCATCATTAGCCCCCAAATGGATCAGGGTTTGAGTGGGGAAGGAGTTGGGAACACTTCCGACCCATTCTTTGTGCTACGAGTATATCTTGTTCTGGAACAATGATTTGAGGTGACAACGTTGACTCCTTTCTCAATAGCCTTGGTCCATTCTTGGTTTTTGTCGAGTGAATTTTCATGGTGGAATTCCGAATGATGATGTGAAGGATGTTTGTCTTCAGGCTGACAGGTTGTTCTGCTCTCCGCGGATCTCGCGGGATTCAAATTTTGGGAAGCGCACCAGACGGACGGAACCGAGGTTATCGGGACGGATTAGGCAAGTCTCCTTGATCTTTGCGCCACCTTTTTTGCCATGTACTGCACGCGCGACTGTTGCGAGATTTGTTTAGATCGCCTGGGTCCACCAGTCAGTCACTCGGGTGACAACCTTATAAAAGGCCTTGGACCAGGCCTCTGCCCCGTGCGCTCTCATTCTCTCTTATTCTTCTCCTAATCTCTCCGCCATGCTCGCTTCCGCCCTCATCTCCAGACCTTTGATCGAGCTCGACCCACCGCCATGGGGAAGGAGAGGACGGTGAGGCTGGAACGCGCGAAGAAGGCGACATCGAAGGCGAAGGGCAAGCGGACCAGCCCGGGCGGATCCTCGTCGAGATCTGGCCTGTCGGCGGGCTGGATCCAGGGCGACTGGATCCGCTCGACAATCACCCAGGATGACCTCGATGACCTGGTGGAGGGGGGACTGATCCCCCACAAGTCGGCACAGCTCCCAGGGAACGAAACCGAGCCGCAGCCAAGGGAGGGTGAGTGCGTCCTCCTCGCTACCCACGTAGATCACGGATTCTCACTGCCTCCCCATCCTTTCTTCCAGGTTTTTTGAACTTCTTCGGGGCTCAACTCCACCATTTCACCCCAAACACCATAGTCTATCTGGCCGCTTTCGTGTCGATGTGTGAAAACTTCTTGGGCTGTCGACCGCACTGGGGCCTTTTCAAACACATCTTCACCTGCCGCTCCCAGTCGGTCAAAAAGGCCAAGTCGAGTGACGAGAAGACACAAGTGATCCAGATGTGCGCGGGTCTGGGGATCCAGATGAGGAGCAAGAGTACCTTCCCAGCCTTGATTCTTCCCGACTCGGTCCAGGGCTGGCAGACGACTTGGTTCTACTGCAAGGACCAGCCGACCCTGTGTCAGTCGACTGGACTTCCTCCCTTTTCCTTGGCTCGAGTGGCGAAGCCCGCTCCCCTGAAGGTAGTTCCAGAAGAGAAGGCACAGGTCAAGGTGCTGGTCGAGCGGGTCATCCAGCTTGTCCGCGACGGGGTGACCGGGATGGACCTGCTGGAGGTCTTTCTCGGTCGACGCATCCAACCTCTTTAGGCGCCCGATCATCAGATGTGGATGTACTCTGGGCTCGAGGATTCCACTCAGATCCACTCGGAGGACGTCAGCGAGGATACCTTGGAGAAGTGGTTGATGGGGATCACCAGCAACAAAGACAACCCTCGGGGATCTAGGAGGGTGATTCCATTTGACAACTCGCACCAACCGGAGCAGGTATAATTCTGTCTTATCAAGTATCTTTTCGATTCACCGAGTGATATCTTGTTTGTGGTTGATTGAATTTCCTTTGATCATTGTCCTTTCAGGCCCTCATCGACATGTACTCAATGCCCAACGGAGTGCAGGACCAAGAGGTCGAGGAGGAAGGGAGCGGTGGCGAGAGCGGCGAGGAGCATTCGGAGGCCGAGGAAGACGAGGAGAAAGATGAATCGGCTAATGACGAAGAAGTCGACTCACCTCCTCGCAGGGAGAGGAGATCCAAACATGTTCACGACCCAGCGAGCGCTTTGGACTTGGTGGCCGCACCGACTGGTTAATCTTCGAAGCGTCCTAGGACGTCTTCCCCTACGCCGACTGAAAAGGCTCCAAAGCAGTCCAAAGTTGCGCCGCCTCCAGCGCCGAAAGCACCGAAAGCTACCTCCTCCAAGCCGCCAAAAGCTTTGCCCAGGATCAAAGTGACCGTTCCTACTATCTCCGGGTAACCATCTGACTTGTCCTTCTCGTCGACTCAATTAACCGGACGTAACCGATTGAATGCGGGTCTTTGCAGTGCTGCTACGTCAGGAACCTCTTCTCTCCAATACCGGGACGAGGAAATGGAAGATGCGGTAACCTCCAACCCCGGTATAAACTCTTGCGATTTTGTTCTTGATTCTTTGGTCGACTGCGTTCGAGTGGCTCACCTGGGGTCGAATGATCTGCCTTGCAACTCCACCCAACGTCATCGATCTTCCAGATGACGATTAAGATGTGGCTCTTAAGCCCAGGAAAAGCAAGAAGGTAACCAATGGTAGGATGTCTTGGCAAGAACCCACTACGACACCTCCTGTCCGTCAACCTGAAGACGAGGGCAGGGCTTCTGTGACCTTCGCCGCACCTTTGTCGAGTGGGCCTCCCGCACCATCGACTGCACCTGTGATTCCTTCAGCTGTCCAACTCCACGCCACGGAACTCCAAGCCGCCGCACCTGGGTCGTCTGCCCACTTTTTCACCAGCTACCCTGTCCCGGACAACCAGTCGGAAGCAGCTGTGGAAGCCATCCGACAAGCTCGCATGATGATGGAGCAGGTGAAGACGGTGCATGAGAACAGCCAGGCTGCCTACGACGCCAGCGCTGCTCCTCGAGCCAATGTCCAGGTGAGTAAACTTTCCAACTGTTTTTGCTTTGTGAGGAAATGTTACTCGAAAAAATCTTCTTCTACACAATCCCATGTTGTTTGCGTCGAATTAGAGCACCCACTGGGTGTTTTGCTGATTTTGGTAGTTTCGCTCTTCTACTCGGTCTGAGCGAGTGGAATCAGAACCGGTGGGGGCATGCTAAGTGCACCCACTGGGTGTAGTCCCCGAGATCGCGGTCGACTGCTGGCAGTCGACTGGGGTCCGAGTTCTTCTTTCCTTTCTTTTTTTACTCCTTACACTCGACTCAGGCGGACCGGTCGAGTAGTTTCGTTCTTCCACTCAGTATGGGCAAGTGGGATCTGAACTGGTGGGGGCACGCCAAGTGCACCCACTGGGTGTAGTCCCCGACACCGCGATCGACTACTGGCAGTCGGGTGTCTGAGCAGTTTTTTTTAGTTGAGTCTTAGTCAGCGGGGGCACGCCAAGTGCACCCGCTGGGTGTAGCCCTTGAGACCACAGTCGATTGTGTGCAGTCGGCTGGGGTCTAAGCGAACTTCTTTAGGTTTTATTCACTCGGAAGTAAACAACCTTTGATCATATCGACTGATCCGTCTTTTGCCTTCTGTAGAAGTCTTGCACTCTTATTTCTAAGTTTGTTGAGCTTGAGGAGAAGCAGAGGCAACTCAACCTCGACTTGGAATTAGCCCAGCAGAATCTGAAGAAAGCTCAAGACGAAGCCGCTGGTATGGAAGGTAACTGACTGTCGACTGACTTTCAATACATTTCTTTGATCTCTTCTTTGATTCGATTGCTTCTCTTGTAGAGAAAATGAAGTTGGCTCTGGAGAAGAAGGACTCAGACCTCGCCGCCACGCAAAAAGCAGCTCAAGATAAAACTGCTCTCACGGACCAGAAGCTTGCTTCAATCGGAACGCTGGAAGAAGAGGTGACCAAACTGAAATCTTGTCTTAATGAAGCTAACCGCGAAGTAACCAGTCTGAAGAAGGACAAGGTCACCCTGAATGAAAAGCTGGAGTCTGCGATCCGCAAGAGGAATGACATGGAAGCTTATCTGAGGACTCTTGCCAAGAAGCTTTATCTCACGTTGGAAGGTATTTCTTTTAATCCGATTGTGTTGATGCTTGCGATCGGATCTTGCTCAGTCGATTGACTAACTTTTGCTGCAGAATTCTGTCAAGACTTCGACGAGGAAACTGGAAGGGTCGAGACGGGTCTGGACCCTATCACTTCTCTAGTCTGCAACGAGACTGCAATGAACGTGCTCCGACTGGAGTCCCGTATCGCCAGCGCCATAATCTACCTCGCGCGCCTGAAGGAGGTAGTCTCCCGAATCGACTCATCGCTTTGGCCGGGGGCGACGCTTTAGAATGACCTGGAATCCTTGATGACTCGACTGAACAAGATCCCTGACCGAGTGCAAGAATGGAAGAAATCCTCCGCCCGGTGTGATGCTGATGTGGCACTGTCCTTGGTGCGAGTCCATTGCAAGGAAGCTCGTGAAGACAAGCTGGCTGCGATCAAAGTTGCTAACACCAAAAAGCATGACTTCCAGTCCTTCATGGAGACTTTCATTGCTGCCGCCACTCGGATCGCTGATGGGATCGACCTGGACTCATTTGTGGCGCCTACTAGCCCTCCTCCGGCTGAGTGAACAAACTTATGAAACTTGAATCTGCTTTAAATTTGCCTTGGAATGCCAAGTGATTGCTGTAACCGTTGAACTCCTTCGGGCTTGATGCCCGAGCACTTTTGATTTTCTACTTGGAACTTATAGGATTTATCTGAATTTGGTTTATCTCCAAATGTTCTTGCATTTGCCTTTGAATGGACTTTGCTCACTGCTTGGAATAGTCTTTGTGCTAGAGATGCAACTCTGATGGGGTAGCTCCATTCGACTCGCGCTTCGTCGTCCTCGCGGATAGGGATGGAGTGGACGTTGTACTTGTGTCGTAGCTCCGAAGGAGAAGGTTGCAGTCGACCTGCACCTCGTCGTCCTTGCGGATAGGGATGGAGCGGACATTGTACTTGTGTCGTAGCTTCGAAGGAGAAGGTTGAAGTCGACCTGCACCTCGTCGTCCTTGTGGATAGGGATGGAGCGAACGTTGTACTTGTGCCGTAGCTCCAAAGGAGAAGGTTGCAGTCGACCTGCACCTCGTCATCCTTACGGGTAGTGATGGAATGGACGTTGTACTTGTGTCGTAGCTCCGAAGGAGAAGGTTGCGGTCGACCTGCACCTCGTCATCCTTGCGGATGGGGATGGAACGGACGTTGTACTTGTGCCGCAGCTCCGAAGGAGAAGGTTGCAGTCGACCTGCACCTCATCGTCCTTGCGGATAGGGATATGTTTCAAACTTAGGTGAGTACTGGACTGTAGCTAAGTCTCCTAGTGAGAGAACTTAGGCGAGTGCTGGACTGCAGCTAAGCCCCCGAGTGGGAGGATTTCTCTCCACTCGGTAGGATTTTTTCAAACTTAGGCGAGTACCGGACTGCAACTAAGCCTCCTAGTGAGAGAACTTAGGCGAGTGCTGGACTGCAGCTAAGCCCCCGAGTGGGAGGATTGCTCTCCACTTGGTAGGATTTTTTCAAACTTAGGCGAGTACCGGACTGCAGCTAAGCCTCCTAGTGAGAGAACTTAGGCGAGTGCTGGACTGCAGCTAAGCCCCCGAGAGGGAGGATTGCTCTCCACTCGGTAGGATTTTTTCAAACTTAGGTGAGTACCGGACTGCAGCTAAGCCTCCTAGTGAGAGAACTTAGGCGAGTGCTGGACTGCAGCTAAGCCCCCGAGTGGGAGGATTGCTCTCCACTTGGTAGGATTTTTTCAAACTTAGGTGAGTACCGGACTGCAGCTAAGCCTCCTAGTGAGAGAACTTAGGCGAGTGCTGGACTGCAGCTAAGCCCCCGAGTGGGAGGATTGCTCTCCACTCGGTAGGATTTTTTCAAACTTAGGCGAGTACCGGACTGCAGCTAAGCCTCCTAGTGAGAGAACTTAGGCGAGTGCTGGACTGCAGCTAAGCCCCCGAGTGGGAGGATTGCTCTCTACTCGGTAGAATTTTCTTTCGAACTTAGGCGAAACAGATTCGCGACTAAGCCCACCCACTGGGGGATTTCGGAAGTAAATAAGAACACAACAATCAAATGATAGGACCATAAGCTCTTGTCCTTGATAAACAAATTACAAAGGTGTTTCTTATTACATTTTATTCGAACGAGTGCTTAAGTATAAAAGGGGCAGAGCAGCTCCGCGTTCCAAGCCCGTGGCTCGTCTTTCTGATGCTCAATACTGTAAAGATGGTATGCTCCGTTGTGGAGAACTTTGGTGATGATGAAGGGGCCCTCCCAGGTCGGGGCAAGCTTGTGTGGTTTATGTTGATCCACTCAAAGAACCAGGTCTCCTTCTTGAAAAGCTCGACCCCTCACATTTTTGGCGTGGAATCGATGCAGGTCTTGCTGATAAATGGTCGAGCGGATCAAGGCCATCTCTCTTTCCTCCTCTAAGAGATCGACTGAATCTTACCGGGCCTGCTCTGCTTCCTCTTCAGAGAATAGCTCAACTCGGGGTGCAATGTGGAGCTGATCACTTGGCAAAACAGCTTCGGCTCCATAGACTAAGAAGAAAGGAGTTCGTCCAGTCGACCGATTAGGAGTTGTCCTCAAACCCCACAGAACCAACGGAAGTTCATCAACCCAAGCGCCTGCTGCGTGTTTGAGGTCACGCATCAGTCGGGATTTCAGTCCTTTGAGAATTAGGCCATTGGCTCTTTCTGCTTGTCCGTTCGACTGCGGGTGAGCGATAGAAGCATAGTCGACTCGAGTGCCCTGAGAGACGCAGAAAGCTCTGAACTCGTCGGAATCGAAGTTCGATCCGTTGTCCATGATGATGATGTGTGGGACTCCATATCTGAATGTCAATTCTCTGATAAAACTGACAGCGGTGCTAGCATCAAGGTTCTTGATAGGTTTAGCTTCGATCCATTTGGTAAACTTGTCGACTGCAATGAGCACATGAGTGAAGCTGCTCCTGCCAGTTCTCAGTGGTCCAACCATATCCAGTTCCCAAACAGCAAAGGGCCAAATGAGGTGGGTGGTCTTCAGGGCTGACGCTGGCTTGTGAGACATGTCGGGGTAAAACTGGCAGCCTTCACATCTGTCAACTATGTCTTTCGCCATTTCATTTGCTCATGGCCAATAGAATCCAGCTCGGTATGCTTTAGCCACGATGGCCCGAGAGGACGCATGATGACCACAGGTCCCCGAGTGGATGTCATCGAGGATCATTCGACCTTCTTCTGGTGTTATGCATTTCTGACCGACTCCAGTCACGCTTTCCCTGAACAGCTACCCTCTTATCACAGTAAAGGCCTTGGATCGACGGACGATCTGTCGAGCCTCTTCTTCATCCTCCGGGAGTTATTTCCTGAGGATGTACGCAATGTAGGGCACCGTCTAGTCGGGATTAATGGCCAGAACCTCCATGATCAGGTCGACCACAGCTGGGACCTCGACTTCAGTCGGATCTGTGGCGCTCTTAGGTTGCGGGGGCTCTTCAGTAAAAGGATCTTCCTGAACTCTCAGCGAGTGAATATGCTCCAAAAACACATTGCTGGGAATGGCTTCTCTCTTGGAACCTATCTTTGCCAAATCGTCGGCTGCTTGATTTTTCAGTTGGGGTATGTGGTGGAGTTCTAACCCCTCAAACTTCTTCTCAAGCTTTCTCACCGCGTTGCAGTAACCAGTCATGGCTGGGCTTCTGACGTCCCACTCCTTCATCACTTGATTAACTACCAAATCTGAGTCGCCATAGACCATGAGGCGACGGACGCCGAGTGAGATGGCCATGCGCAACCCATACAGGAGTGCTTCATATTCTGCTTCATTGTTGGAGGAATCAAAGTGAATCCGGAGGACATATCTGAGCTTGTCTCCTCGGGGGATACCAGAACTACTCCAGCACCAGAACCGTTCAGCATCTTGGATCCGTCAAAGAACATGGTCCAGTGCTCAGAGTGAACTTGAGTCGGCAGTTGCTGTTCGATCCACTCGGCGAGGAAATCTGCTATTGCTTGGGACTTGATAGCTTTCTTTGCCTCAAACTTGATATCCAAGGGAAGGAGTTCAATCGCCCATTTGGCCACTCGACCAATTGCATCTCTGTTGTGCAAAATCTCTGACAATGGAGCGTCGCTGACGGCTGTAACAGAGTGATCCGAGAAATAGTGTGCAACCTTCTTCGTGGTCATGTAAATCCCATAGACAAGCTTCTGATAATGAGGATATCTCTGCTTTGACGGGGTCAGGACTTCAGAAATATAATAAACTGGGCGTTGAACCTTATAAGCTTTTCCTTCTTCTTCCCGCTCGACCGTAAGTACTGTACTGACGACTTGTCCAGTGGCTGCTATATAAAGCAGTAGAGGCTCTTTGCTGATTGGAGCAGCAAGCACCGGCTGGGTGGAAAGCAGGGCTTTTAGCTCTGCAAACGCTGCATCAGCTTCTGGGGTCCACTCGAACTTGTCTGATTTCTTCATCAGTCGGTAAAGAGGCAACGCCTTTTCACCGAGGCGAGAAATGAATCGACTTAGGGCGGCCAAGCAACCAGTAAGCTTCTGGACATCATGCACACGCACAGGGCGCTTCATTCGGAGTATAGCGCCTACTTTCTCTGGGTTAGCATCGATTCCTCGTTTGGAAACAAGAAAACTGAGTAACTTTCCGCCTGGAACTCCAAACGTGCACTTTGATGGATTGAGCTTGATATCATACCTTCTGAGGTTGGCAAAGGTTTCAGCAAGGTCAGTCAGTAGGTCAGAACCTTTACGTGACTTGACCACAATGTCATCCATGTATGCTTCCACATTCTGACTGATCTGAGTGAGTAGGCACTTCTGAATCATCCTCATGAATGTGGCTCTGGCGTTCTTCAAACCGAATGACATTGTGACATAACAGAAGCACCCAAACGGGGTGATAAAGGCTGTCTTTATTTCGCCGTACCCATACAGACGGATCTGGTGGTACCCGGAGTAGGCGTCCAAAAAGGACAAATGCTCGCACCCTGCAGTCGAGTCGACTATCTGATCGATGTGAGGGAGAGGGAAGTGATCTTTCGGGCACGCCCGACTGATATGCTTGAAATCAATACACATACGAAGTGAGTCGTCTTTCTTTGGGACCATGACAACATTGGCTAACCACTCGGAGTGATAAATCTCTCAGATAAACTCAGCTACCAAAAGCCGAGCCACCTCTTCACTGATTGCCTTTCTTTTCTGGACGGCGGACCGTCGAAGATGCTCTTTAACTGGTTTCACCTTCGGGTCGACTCGCAAACGATGCTCAGCCAGTCCCCTGGGAACACCCGGCATGACAGAAGGCTTCCATGCAAAGATGTCCCAGTTCTCACGGAGGAACTGGATGAGCGCTTCTTCCTATTTGGAGTCGAGTGAGGTTGAAATGTGAGTCGGAGCAGCATTGGGATCTGTCGGGTGAATGTGAATCGACTTCGTTTCACCAGACGACTAGAATGCTGAATCTGTGGCTGGCTTCTTGGCTTGCAGCAAGTCACTCGGATCTGCATTTTTCTGGTATTCTTGCAATTCTACCACGGCCATCTGGGCATCGGCGATCTTTGAGCCCTTCTGGAAGCACTCTTCTGCCTTCTTCCGATTGCCAGAGATAGTGATCACCCCTCTGGGACCAGGCATCTTCAGTTTGAGGTACACGTAACATGGTCGAGCCATAAATCGTGCATAAGCTGGCCTGCGCAGAATTGCGTGATAAGCACTCTAGAAATCCACAACTTCAAATGTCAACTTTTCTTTGCGGTAATTTTTGGTAATCACCGAAAACCACGTCGAGTGCAATCTTACTGAGGGATGCAGCCTTCTTGCCTGGAATGACCTCATGGAAACTCATATGGCTTTCACTGAGCTTGGACATCGGAATGCCCATTCCCTTCAACGTTTCTGCATACAGTATGTTCAGGCCACTGCCACCGTCCATCAGGACCTTTGTCAGTTGAGTGCCTTCGACCACCGGGTCGACCACCAGTGCTTGCCTCCCAGGGGTGGTGATGTGCGCTGGATGATCAGACTGGTCGAATGTAATGGCAATCTGCGACCACTTCAAGTAACTGGGTGTCGCCGGAGCGACCATGTTCACTTCTCTGTTGATGTCTGTCAATCGACTTTTGCTCTCAACGTCAGCAAAAATCATCAGAGTGGAATTCACGTGGGGATAACCATCATCATCCTCTTCCTCATCCTTAGCCTTGTCTGCTTCTTTCTCCTTTTCCTTGGGTTGTTTCTCTCGGAACTGCTGGATTAGGAGCCGACACTACCGAGTGGTATGCTTCGGGTAAATGAAATTACCTTCTTCATCTTTTTTGGTGTGGATATGGCATGGCAGATCCAACACATCATTCCCATCTTGATCTTTTACTTTCTTGGGGTTCCATGGCCCTTTGGGCTTCCCCTTGAACTTTCCTTGAACCACAGCCAAAGCTTCACCTGGAGCAGTTGGCTCGGCCTTGCGCTTCTGTTTCCGACCGGAGTTTCCTCCTCCGGCTTCGTGGGCGACTGCTTTGTGCTTGCCGCTCCGGAGTCGCTCTTCTACTTCACCATTGGCATACTTGGTGGCAATTTGCATCATCCGAGCCAGAGTCATATTTCCTGTCTGGGCGAATTTCATATTCAACTCCCTATACCTCATGCCTTCCTTAAAGGCACAAATTGCCTGATGATCTGACACATCTTCTACCGTGTGGTGTTGGGTGATCCATCTCTGGATATAATCCCTCAAAGTTTCATTCGGCTTCTGAACACAACATTGTAACTTTGTCAAACCTGTCGGCCGTTTGCAAGTGCCCTCGAATGTTCTGACAAACACTCGGGCGAGATCTTCCCAAGTATAGATGCTGCCATGCGCTAACTGATTCAGCCATGCTCTAGCTGAGCCCTCCAACATCAGAGGAAGGTGTTTCATGGCCACTTCATCATTGCCGCCACCAATCTGGACATCCACTCGGTAGTCTTCAAGCCAAGTGTCAGGCTTGGACTCTCCGGTGAACTTACTAACTCTAGACGCCAACCTAAAGTTGGGGGGAATCACCGCAGCTCTGATAGCTCTGCTGAAGCACTCTGGACCAGAGACATGCACCCTGTTGCTGGTTTGTGGACCTCCATCATGGCCCTCTCGGTGAGCTCTGTTTCTGTCGATCAAGCCCTGCACGGGAATAGATCTCGCATCAAAGCATGGCTCCCTGGGGTCGATTGGAATACCTCACCCAACACTGTGAAGGCGTCTGTCTTCATGTTGTCGAGGCATGTACGACCCGCTCCTCGGGGGAGGTGTGGGCACTCGACGGCGATCATCACGATCGAGTTGACGATCATACTGCTCTCGGTTTCTGTACTGATCTCCTCGATCCCCACGTCCCTCACGCCTCGGAGGCGATCTTGGGCTATGGGCCAACTGAACTGTGTCTGCCATCATGGATCTGCTGTGGATCCTATCCCGCGACTGAGATACAACTGTATTCTGTTCTCCCGCCGCCCGGAGCAAGGCTCGGATCTGCACCAGACCTCGACCAGCTTCTGACTGGGAGGGTTGGATCGACTCTGCTATCCGGGCAGTAGCAGCTAGATTCTGGATCGGGTTCGGTATACCTGAGTCGGAGGAGGAAAAAGTTGGCGTCGACTGGATTCGGGAGCGCGCTGTCGAGCACCATCGTCGAGTGCACGCTGGAGGTTCTCCAGTCGAGTGCGCTCAGCCAGGTTGGCCAAGCGCGCCTGCTCCAAGGCCTGGGCCTCAGGGGTTTCTCCAACTATAGGAGTATGCAATGCATCCATGTTTCGGCGGCGAAGTTCCTCCCTCTGCTGCGAGGAGAGGGGTTCGGGGCGGTACTCCTCGTGAACGCACGACGGATTGCCGTTCCCGTCGCCTCCGTCTTCACGGTTGAAGCCAGGAGGGCTGCATGGTCCATTGACCATCAGAACTTCAGCCGCTGGGTCGCTGCTGTCCCACTCGGATGAGGTCTCTACGGAGTCAGTCGACAGATCGAACAGGCCGTAGAGAGTTTCGTCGGGCTCGATCGTCGCGACTTGAGGGGTGGCCGACTGGCGGTCCACCACATGCCTCACCCACCGCTGAAGCCTCGACCGACCGGAGCGTTTGCTCCGGCGAGCCGCAGGGAGGGGGAAAGCTGATGGAGTCGAATGGTACTGGGTCGACGGTTACCACAGGAGGACGCCGCGGACGAACGCGCGAAAGTGCGTCGCCCCGTGGGCGGGGAGCGCGTCGGCGTTGAGTGGAGCCTTTTGAAGCCGAGCGGAGTCATCGGCGACAAACACGAGCGCGCCGAGACAGATCTCGCGGCCCTCAACCAAACCTCCACCTAGAAACATGATGACGGGGATCGGAAAAATCGCAACTTCTTCAACAAGTCACTAAGGCACCTGCCCCAAGGTGGGCGCCAACTGTCGTGGTTCTAAGACTGACAGTAGAGTAGGGGTGAGAATGTAGAGGCAAGATCCTAGCTATGGAGGAGTTGTACACACGAGTTTTACGAGTTCAGGCCCTTCTCGGAGGAAGTAACAGCCCTACGTCTCGGAGCCCTGAGGCAGTCGACTGAATATATGTGTGTGAATTACAGAAAGTGCGAACCCTTGTCCCAGAGGAGGGGGTGGCTTATATAGAGTGCGCCAGGACCCCAGCTCCCCTCCGTTACACAGGGTTCAATGTTCATATAGGTGGTGTTGGAAATATGCCCTAGAGGCAATAATAAATTGATTATTATTGTATTTCCTTGTTCGTGATAATCGTTTATCATCCATGCTAGAATTGTATTGATAGGAAACTCATATACATGTGTGGATACATAGACAACACCATGTCCCTAGTAAGCCTCTAGTTGACTAGCTCGTTGATCAATAGATGGTTACGGTTTCCTGACCATGGACATTGGATGTCATTGATAATGGGATCACATCATTAGGAGAATGATGTGATGGACAAAGACCCAATCCTAAGCCTAGCACAAGATCATGTAGTTCGTATGCTAAAGCTTTTCTAATGTCAAGTATCATTTCCTTAGACCATGAGATTGTGCAACTCCCGGATACCGTAGGAGTGGTTTGGGTGTGCCAAACATCACAACGTAACTGGGTGGCTATAAAGGTACATTACAGGTATCTCCGAAAGTGTCTGTTGGGTTGGCACGAATCGAGACTGGGATTTGTCACTCCGTGTAAACGCAGAGGTATCTCTGGGCCCACTCGGTAGGACATCATCATAATATGCACAATGTGATCAAGGAGTTTATCACGGGATGATGTGTTACGGAACGAGTAAAGAGACTTGCCGGTAACGTGATTGAACAAGGTATCGGGATACCGACGATCGAATCTCGGGCAAGTGTCGTACCGATAGACAAAGGGAATTGTATACGGGATTATTTAAGTCCTTGACATCGTGGTTCATCTGATGAGATCATCGTGGAACATGTGGGAGCCAACATGGGTATCCAGATCCCGCTGTTGGTTATTGACCGGAGAGTCATCTCGGTCATGTCTGCATGTCTCCCGAACCCGTAGGGTCTACACACTTAAGGTTCGGTGACGCTAGGGTTATAGAGATATTAGTATGCGGTAACCCGAAAGTTGTTCGGAGTCCCGGATGAGATCTCGGACATCACGAGGAGTTCCGGAATGGTCCGGAGGTAAAGATTTATATATGGGATGTCTTGTTTTGGTCGCCGGAAAAGTTTCGTGCATTATCGGTATTGTACCAGGAGTGCCGAAAGGGGTCCGGGGGTCCACCAAGGGGGTCCACCTGCCCCGGGGGGCCACATGGGCTGTAGGGGTGTGTGCCTTGGCCTATATGGGCCAAGGGCACCAGCCCCAAGAGGCCCATGCACCAAGAGATAAGGGAAAGGAAGAGTCCTAGAAGGGGAAGGCACCTCCTAGGTGCCTTGGGGAGGAGGGACTCCTCCCTGGCCGCACCCTTCCTTGGAGGAAGGGCCAAGGCTGCGCCCCCCCCCCCCCTCTCCCTTGGCCCTGTATATAGTGGGGGAAAGGGAGGGCAGCCACACCTAATGTTGGAAATATGCCCTAGAGGCAATAATAAATTAGTTATTATTATATTTCCTTGTTCATGATAATCGTTTATTATCCATGCTAGAATTGTATTGATAGGAAACTCAGATACATGTGTGGATACATAGACAACACCATGTCCCTAGTAAGCCTCTAGTTGACTAGCTCGTTGATCAATAGATGGTTACGGTTTCCTGACCATGGACATTGGATGTCATTGATAACGGGATCACATCATTAGGAGAATGATGTGATGGACAGGACCCAATCCTAAGCCTAGCACAAGATCATGTAGTTCGTATGCTAAAGCTTTTCTAATGTCAAGTATCATTTCCTTAGACCATGAGATTGTGCAACCCCCGGATACCGTAGGAGTGCTTTGGGTGTGCCAAACATCACAACGTAACTGGGTGGCTATAAAGGTACACTACAGGTATCTCCGAAAGTGTCTGCTGGGTTGGCACGAATCGAGACTGGGATTTGTCACTCCGTGTAAACGCAGAGGTATCTCTGGGCCCACTCGGTAGGACATCATCATAATGTGCACAATGTGATCAAGGAGTTGATCACAGGATGATGTGTTACGAAACGAGTAAAGAGACTTGCCGGTAACGAGATTGAACAAGGTATCGGGATACCGACGATCGAATCTCGGGCAAGTATCGTACCGATAGACAAAGGGAATTGTATACGGGATTGATTAAGTCCTTGACATCGTGGTTCATCCGATGAGATCATCATGGAACATGTGGGAGCCAACATGGGTATCCAGATCCCGCTGTTGGTTATTGACCGGAGAGTCATCTCGATCATGTCTGCATGTCTCCCGAACCCGTAGGGTCTACACATTTAAGGTTCGGTGACGCTAGGGTTACAGAGATATTAGTATGCGGTAACCCGAATGTTGTTCGGAGTCCCGGATGAGATCCCGGACGTCACGAGGAGTTCCGGAATGGTCCGGAGGTAAAGAATTATATATAGGAAGTGCTATTTCGGCCATCGGGACAAGTTTCGGGGTCACCGGTATTGTACCGGGACCATCGGAAGGGTCCCGGGGGTCCACCGGGTGGGGCTACCTGCCCTGGGGGGCCACATGGGCTGTATGGGGTGCGCCTTGGCCTATATGGGCGAAGGGCACCAGCCCCAAGAGGCCCATGCACCAAGAGAAGAGGGAAAGGAAGAGTCCTAAAGGGGGAAGGCACCTCCGAGGTGCCTTGGGGAGGAGGGACTCCTCCCTTGGCCGCACCCTTCCTTGGAGGAAGGGCCAAGGCTGCGCCCCCCCCCCCCCTCTCCCTTGGCCCTATATATAGTGGGGGAAGGGAGGGCAGCAACACCTGAGCCCTGGCGCATCCCTCTCCCTCCCATGACACATCTCCCTCCTCCCGCAGCGCTTGGCGAAGCCCTGTTGGAATCCCGCTACTTCCACCACCACGTCGTCGTGCTGCTGGATCTCCATCAACCACTCCTCCCCCCTTGCTGGATCAAGAAGGAGGAGACGTCGCTGCTCCGTACATGTGTTGAACGCGGAGGTGCCGTCCATTCGGCGCTAGGATGATCGGTGATTTGGATCACGACGAGTACGACTCCATCAACCCCGTTCTCTTGAACGCTTCCGTGCGCGATCTACAAGGGTATGTAGATCCACTCCTCCCTTGTTGCTAGATGACTCCATAGATTGATCTTGGTGACACGTAGGAAAATTTTGAATTATTGCTACGTTCCCCAACACCTAAGCCCTGGCGCCTCCCTCTCCCTCCCATGACACATCTCCCTCCTCCCGCAGCGCTTGGCGAAGCCCTGTTGGAATCCCGCTACTTCCACCACCACGCCGTCGTGCTGCTGGATCTCCATCAACCTCTCCTTCCCCCTTGCTGGATCAAGAAGGAGGAGACGTCGCTGCTCCATACGTGTGTTGAACGCGGAGGTGCCGTCCGTTCGGTGCTAGGATCATCGGTGATTTGGATCACGACGAGTACGACTCCATCAATCCCGTTCTCTTGAACGCTTCCGCGCGCGATCTACAAGGGTATGTAGATCCACTCCTCCCTCATTGCTAGATGACTCCATAGATTGATCTTGGTGACACGTAGGAAAATTTTGAATTATTGCTACGTTCCCCATCAGTGGCATCATGAGCTAGGTCTATGCATAGTTTCTATGCACGAGTAGAACACAAAGTAGTTGTGGGCGTTGATTTTGTTCAATATGCTTACCGTTACTAGTCTAATCTTGATTCGGTGGCATTGTGGGATAAAGCGGCCCGGACCGACCTTACACGTACTCTTACGTGAGACTGGTTCCACCGACTGACATGCACTAGTTGCATAAGGTGGCTAGCGGGTGTCTGTCTCTCCCACTTTAGTCGGATCGGATTCGATGAAAAGGGTCCTTATGAAGGGTAAATAGCAATTGGCATATCACGTTGTGGTTTTTGCGTAGGTAAGAAACGTTCTTGCTAGAAACCCATAGCAGCCACGTAAAACATGCAAACAACCATTAGAGGACGTCTAACTTGTTTTTGCAGGGTATGCTATGTGATGTGATATAGCCAAAAGGATGTGATGAATGATATATGTGATGTATGAGATTGATCATGTTCTTGTAATAGGAATCACGACTTGCATGTCGATGAGTATGACAACCGGCAGGAGCCATAGGAGTTGTCTTAATTTATTTATGACCTGCGTGTCAACATAAACGTCATGTAATTACTTTACTTTATTGCTAACTGTTAGTTGTAGTAGTAGAAGTAATAGTTGACAAGACAACTTCATGAAGACACGATGATAGAGATCATGATGATGGAAATCATGGTGTCATGCCGGTGACGATGATGATCATGGAGCCCCGAAGATGGAGATCAAGAGGAGCAAAGTGATGATGGCCATATCATGTCACTATTTGATTGCATGTGATGTTTATCATGTTTATGCATCTTGTTTACTTAGAACGACGGTAGTAAATAAGATGATCCCTCATAAAATTTCAAGAAGGTGTTCCCCCTAACTGTGCACCGTTGAAAGTTCGTCGTTTCGAAGCACCACGTGATGATCGGGTGTGATAGATTCTTACGTTCGAATACAACGGGTGTTGACGAGCCTAGCATGTACAGACATGGCCTCGGAACACATGCGAAACACTTAGATTGACTTGACGAGCCTAACATGTACAGACATGGCCTCGGAACACAAGAGACCGAAAGGTCGAGCATGAGTCGTATGGTAGATACGATCAACATGAAGATGTTCACCGATGTTGACTAGTCCGTCTCATGTGATGATCGGACACGACCTAGTTGACTCGGATCATGTAATCACTTAGATGACTAGAGGGATGTCTATCTGAGTGGTAGTTCACAAGATGAACGTAATTATCCTGAACATAGTCAAAAGGTCTTCGTAAATTATGTCGTAGCTCGCGCTTCAGTTCTACTATTTAGATATGTTCCTAGAGAAAATTTAGTTGAAAGATGATAGTAGCAATTATGCGGACTAGGTCCGTAAACTGAGGATTGTCCTCATTGCTTCGTAGAAGGCTTATGTCCTTAATGCACCGCTCAGTGTGCTGAACCTCGAACGTCGTCTGTGGATGTTGCGAACATCTGACATACACATTTTGATGACTACATGATAGTTCAGTGCGTAATGCTAAATGGTTTAGAGTTGAGGCACCGAAGACGTTTTGAAACGTCGCGAAACATATGAGATGTTTCGAGGGCTGAAATTGGGATTTTAGGCTCGTGCCCACGTCAAGAGGTATAAGACCTCTGACGATTTTCTTAGCCTGCAAACTAAGGGAGAAAAGCTCAATTGTTGAACTTGTGCTTAGATTGTCTGAGTACAACAATTGCTTGAATCGAGTGGGAGTTGATCTTCCAGATGAAATAGTGATGGTTCTCCGAAGTCATTACCACCAAGCTGCTAGAGCTTCGTGATGAACTATAATATATCAGGGACATATATGATGATCCTTGAGATATTCGCGATGTTTGACACCACAAAAGTAGAAATCAAGAAGGAGCATCAATTGTTGATGGTTGGTGAAACCACTAGTTTCAAGAAGGGCAAGGGCAAGAAGGGATACTTCATGAAACGGCAATTCAGCTGCTGCTCTAGTGAAGAAACCCAAGGTTGAACCCAAACCCGAGACTAAGTGCTTCTGTAATAAGGGGAACAGCCACTGGAGCAGAATTACCCTAGATACTTGGTAGATGAGAAGGCTGGCAAGGTCGATAGAAGTATATTGGATATACATTGTGTTGATGTGTACTTTACTAGTACTCCTAGTAGCACCAGGGTATTAGATAGCGGTTCGGTTGCTAAGTGTTAGTAACTCGAAATAAAAGCTACGGAATAAACGGAGACTAGCTAAAGGTGAGCTGACGATATGTGTTGGAAGTGTTTCCAATGTTGATATGATCAAGCATCGCACGCTCCCTCTACCATCGAGATTGGTGTTTGCGTTGAGCATAGACATGATTGGATTATGTCTATCACAATACGGTTATTCATTTAAAGAGAATAACGGTTACTCTGTTTATTTGAATAATACCTTCAATGGTCTTACACCTAAAATAAATGGTTTATTGAATCTCGATCGTAGTGATACACATGTTCATATAAGATAGTAATGATAGTACCACCTACTTGTGGCACTGCCACTTAAGTCATATCAGTATAAAACGCATGAAGAAGCTCCATGTTGATGGATCTTTGGGCTCACTCGTTTTTGAAAAGTTTGAGACATGTGAACCATGTCTATTGGTGTATATGCATGAAGAAACTCCATGCAAATGGACCATTTGGACTCACTTGATTTTGAATCACTTGAGACATGCAAATCATACCACATGGGCAAGATGACTGAAGGCCTCGTTTTCAGTAAAATGGAACTAGAAAGCAACTTGTTGGAAGTAATACATTTTGATGTGTGCAATCCAATGAGTGCTGAGGCATGTAGTGGATATCGTTATGTTCTTACTTCACAGATGATTTGAGTAGATTTTGAGTATATTTACTTGATGAATCACGAGTCTGAATTATTGAAAGGTTCAAGTAATTTCAGGGTGAAGTTGAAAGATCATCGTGACAAGAGGATAAAATATCTATGATATGATCATAGAGATGAATATCTGAATTACGAGTTTGGCACAGAATTAAGACATTGTGGAAATTGTTTCACAACTAATACAGCCTGGAACACCATAGTGTGATGGTGTGTCCGAACATCATAATTGCACCCTATTGGATATGATGCATACCGTGATGTCTCTTATCGAATTACCATGATAGTTTATGGGTTAGGCATTAAAGACAACCACATTCACTTTAAATAGGGCACCACGTAATTCCGACAAGATGACACCATATGAACTATGGTTTAGAGAAACATAAGCTGTCATTTCTTAAAAGTTTGGGGCTGCGACACTTATGTGAAAAAGTTTTAGGCTGATAAGCTCGAACCCAAAGCGGATAAATGCATCTTCATAGGACACCCAAAACAGTTGGGTATACCTCCTGTCTCAGATCCGAAAGCAATAAGGGATTGTTTCTAGAAGCGGGTCCTTTCTCGAGGAAAAGTTTCTCTCGAAAGAATTGAGTGGGAGGATGGTGGAGACTTGATGAGGTTATTGAACCGTCTCTTCAACTAGTGTGTGGCAGGGCACAGGAGTTGTTCCTGTGGCACCTACACCAATTGAAGTGGAAGCTTATGATAGTGATCATGAAACTTCAGATCAAGTCACTACCAAACCTCGAGGGATGACAAGGATGCGTACTACTTCAGAGTGGTACGTAATCCTGTCTTGGAAGTCATGTTGCTAGAAAACAACGAACCTACGAGCTATGGAGAAGCGATGGTGGGCCTGGATTCCAAAATGGCTCGAGGCCATATAATCCGAGAGAGGATCCATATATGAAAACAAAGTGTAGACTTTGGGAGAACTACATGATGGTCGTAAGGCTGTTAGGTACATATGGATTTTAAAAGGAAGACGGACAATGATGGTAGGTATCACCATTAAGAAAGCTCGACTTGTCGTTAAGATGTTTTCCGACAAGTTCAAGGAGTTGACTGCGATGAGACTTTCTCACTCGTAGCGATGCTAAGAGTCTGTTGGAATTATATTAGCAATTACTGCATTATTTGTGAAATCTTGCAGATAGGATGCCAAAAACCATTGTTTCCTCGACGATTTTTGAGGAAAGGTTGTATGTGATACAACCGGAAGGTTTTGTTAATCCTGAAAGATGCTAATAAGTATGCAAAGCTCCAGCAATCCTTCTAAGGACTGGAGTAAGCATCTCGGAGTTGGAATGTATGCTTTGATAAGATGATCAAAGTTTTGGGTGTATACAAAGTTTATGAGAAACTTGTATTTCCAAAGAAGTGAGTGGGAGCACTATAGAATTTCTGATGAATATATGTTGTTGACATATTGTTGATCAGAAATGACGTACAATTTCTGGAAAGCATATCGGGTTATTTGGAAAGTGTTTTTCAATGGAAAGCCTGGATTAAGCTACTTGAACATTGAGCATCAAGATCTATAAGGATAGATCAAAACGCTTAATGGTACTTTCAAATGAGCACATACCTTGACATGATATTGAAGGTGTTCAAGATGGACCAGTCAAAGAAGGAGTTCTTGCCTGAGTTGTAAGGTATGAAGTTAAGACTTAAAGCTCGACCACGGCAGAAGAAAGAGGAAGGACGAAGGTCGTCCCCTATGCTTTTGTCATAGGCTCTATACGGTATGCCATGCTATGTACCGCACCTGAAATGTGCCTTGCCATGAGTCAGTCAAGGGGTACAAGAGTGATCCAAGAATGGATTACAAGACAGCGGTCAAAGTTATCCTTAGTAACTCATGGACTAAGGAATTATCTCGATTATGGAGGTGGTAAAAGAGTTCGTCGTAAAGGGTTACGCCGATGCAAACTTTGACACTAATCCAGATTATTCTGAGTAGTAAACTGGATTCGTATAGTGGAACAGTTATTTGGAATAGCTCCAAATGTAGCGTAGTAGTTGCATCTACAAGATGACATAGAAATTTGCGAAGTACATACGGATCTGAAAGATTCAGACCCGTTGACTATAACATCTCTCACAAGCATAACATGTTAAAACCCAGAACTCATCGAGTGTTAATCACATGGTAATGTGAACTAGATTATTGACTCTAGTAAACTCTTTGGGTGTTAGTCACATGGGGATGTGACCTTGAGTGTTAGTCACATAGCGATGTGAACTGGATTATTGACTCTAGTGCAAGTGGGAGACTGTTCGAAATATGCCCTAGAGGCAATAATAAATTGATTATTATGATATTTCCTTGTTCGTGATAATCGTTTATCATCCATGCTAGAATTGTATTGATAGGAAACTCAGATACATGTGTGGATACATAGACAACACCATGTCCCTAGTAAGCCTCTAGTTGACTAGCTCGTTGATCAATAGATGGTTACGGTTTCCTGACCATGGACATTGGATGTCATTGATAACGGGATCACATCATTAGGAGAATGATGTGATGGACAAAGACCCAATCCTAAGCCTAGCACAAGATCATGTAGTTCGTATGCTAAAGCTTTTCTAATGTCAAGTATCATTTCCTTAGACCATGAGATTGTGCAACTCCCGGATACCATAGGAGTGCTTTGGGTGTGCCAAACGTCACAACGTAACTGGGTGGCTATAAAGGTACACTACAGATATCTCCGAAAGTGTCTGTTGGGTTGGCACGAATCGAGACTGGGATTTGTCACTCCGTGTAAACGGAGAGGTATCTCTGGGCCCACTCGGTAGGACATCATCATAATGTGCACAATGTGATCAAGGAGTTTATCACGGGATGATGTGTTACGGAACGAGTAAAGAGACTTGCCGGTAACGAGATTGAACAAGGTATCGGGATACCGACGATCGAATCTTGGGCAAGTGTCGTACTGATAGACAAAGGGAATTGTATACGGGATTGATTAAGTCCTTGACATCGTGGTTCATCCGATGAGATCATCATGGAACATGTGGGAGCCAACATGGGTATCCAGATCCCGCTGTTGGTTATTGACCGGAGAGTCATCTCGGTCATGTCTGCATGTCTCCCGAACCCGTAGGGTCTACACACTTAAGGTTCGGTGACGCTAGGGTTATAGAGATATTAGTATGTGGTAACCCGAAAGTTGTTCGGAGTCCCAGATGAGATCCCGGACGTCACGAAGAGTTCCGGAATGGTCCAGAGGTAAAGATTTATATATGGGAAGTCTTGTTTTGGTCGCCGGAAAAGTTTCGCGCTTCATCGGTATTGTACCGGGAGTGCCGAAAGGGGTCCAGGGGTCCACCAAGGGGGTCCACCTGCCCCGGGGGCTACATGGGCTGTAGGGGTGTGTGCCTTGGCCTATATGGGCCAAGGGCACCAGCCCCAAGAGGCCCATGCGCCAAGAGATAAGGGAAAGGAAGAGTCCTAGAAGGGGAAGGCACCTCCTAGGTGCCTTGGGGAGGAGGGACTCCTCCCTGGCCGCACCCTTCCTTGGAGGAAGGGCCAAGGCTGCACCGCCCCCCCCCCCTCTCCCTTGGCCCTGTATATAGTGGGGGAAAGGGAGGGCAGCCACACCTAAGCCCTGGCGCCTCCCTCTCCCTCCCATGACACATCTCCCTCCTCCCGCAGCGCTTGGCGAAGCCCTGTTGGAATCCCGCTACTTCCACCACCACACCGTCGTGCTGCTGGATCTCCATCAACCTCTCCTTCCCCCTTGGTGGATCAAGAAGGAGGAGACGTTGCTACTCCGTACGTGTGTTGAACGCGGAGGTCCCATCCGTTCGGCGCTAGGATCATCGGTGATTTGGATCACGACGAGTACGACTCCATCAACCCCGTTCTCTTGAACGCTTCCGCGCGCGATCTACAAGGGTATGTAGATCCACTCCTCCCTCGTTGCTAGATGACTCCATAGATTGATCTTGGTGACATGTAGGAAAATTTTGAATTATTGCTACGTTCCCCAACAGGTGGGGCGTTACTGGTAATGTCTACAATAAAGTATTATTAATGCCCATAAAGCTATGGTTTAAGTCCTGGCCGTTGCAGAGTGGAGGGCTTCTCATCTTCTGGTGGTCGAGTGTCTTCAAGGTGGTCGAGTGTCTTCAAGGTGGTCGAGTGAGCACATCTTCATGGTCGAGTGGATGATGGTTTCTCTTCGACTGCTTCTGATTCTTTGTAGAGATGTCCTTGGGGAGGGTATGTCGGACAGATCCATGACCCTACCCTAGGTACATAGCTTCGTCAGTGGGCACATCATTTCTAGTTGGGGTGGGCACATCATTTCTAGTTGTGGTGGGTCAACATGAGGACTCGTGGGTCGGTTCTATCCTGCGCCACATAGGTTGGACCGAGACGCATTATATGAAGACCCATGTGGAGGACTCAGCTTACAACACGAAGCTACCAGAGTCGTGGAGGACTCTATCCCCACTGGTGATAAGCCGACTATATATGATTTGTAACCCTAGGCCCCGAGTATGTTATAGAATCCCGAGGGCTAGTTCGTCGATAGTATACACACACGCACAATGCCTGGTATTCACGTGTACTTTGTACACACCCCTATCACTAATATACAGTACCAGGAGTAGGCTTTTTCCTCAACTGCAAGGGTCCAAACTTGGGTAAAACCTTGCCTCGTATTACCATCCAGCCTAACAGTCAGGGATATCCTACCGAATGATCTGATGGAATCATATCTGCCAACTACTAAGAGATAGGTGTGTCTGTGGGGGGTTGCGAGAGAGGCCTAAAGATAATGTGCATGCGGGTGACACGTAGGCACATATATGCGCGTATAGAGAGCTAGTAGAGATGGTGCGTGTGTATGATACGTCTCCAACGTATCTATAATTTTTGATTGTTCCATGCTATTATATTATTAACTTCGGATGTTTATCGGCTTTATTATGCACTTTTATATTATTTTTGGGACTAACCTATTAATCCAGAGCCCAGTGCCAGTTCCTGTTGTTTCCCTTGTTTCAGTATTTCGCAGAAAAGGAAAATCAAACAGAGTCCAGCTGACCTGAAACTTCACGGAACTCATTTTTGGAAGGAAAGCAACCCGGGAGACTTGGAGTCTACGTCAAGGTAGCTTCGAGGAGGCCATAAGGTAGGGGGGCGCGCCCACCCCCCCTGGGCGCGCCCTCCAACCTCGTGGGCCCCTTGTGGCCCCCCTGACGTACTTCTTCCTCCTATATATCTCCATATACCCTAAAAACATCCGGGAGCACAATAGATCGGGAGTTCCGCCGCCAGAAGCCTTTGTAGCCACCGAAAGCCAATCTAGACCCGTTCTGGCACCCTGCCGGAGGGGGGAATCCTTCTCCGGTGGCCATCTTCATCATCCCGGTGCTCTCCATGACGAGGAGGGAGTAGTTCTCCCTCGGGGCTGAGGGTATGTACCAGTAGCTATGTGTTTGATCTCTCTCTCTCTCTCGTGTTCTTGATTTGGCACGATCTTGATGTATCGCGAGCTTTGCTATTATAGTTGGATCTTATGTTTCTTCTCCCCCTCTACTATCTTGTAATGGATTGAGTTTCCCCTTCGAAGTTATCTTATCGGATTGAGTCTTTAAAGATTTGATAACACTTGATGTATGTTTTGGTGACCAACTTGTGGATTCTGCCCATGAACCTATGCATATGGGTTGGCACACGTTTTCGTCATGATTCTCCGGTAGAAACTTTGGGGCACTCTTTGAGGTTCTATGTGTTAGTTGAATAGGTGAATCTGAGATTGTGTGATGCATATCGTATAATCATACCCACAGATACTTGAGGTGACATTGGAGTATCTAGGTGACATTAGGGTTTTGGTTGATTTGTGTCTTAAGGTGTTATTCTAGTACGAACTCTAGGGCTGTTTGTGACACTTATAGGAATAGCCCAATTGATTGATTGGAAAGAATAACTTTGAGGAGGTTTCGTACCCTACCATAATCTCTTCGTTCGTTCTCCGCTATTAGTGACTTTGGAGTGACTCTCTGTTGCATGTTGAGGGATAGTTATATGATCCAATTATGTTATTATTGTTGAGAGGACTTGCACTAGTGAAAGTATGAACCCTAGGCCTTATTTCTTAGCATTGCAATACCATTTACGCACACTTTTATCCTTCGTTACCTTGCTGTTTTTATATTTTCATATTACAAAAACCTTTATCTACTATCCATATACCACTTGTATCACCATCTCTTCGCCGAACTAGTGCACCTATACGATTTACCATTGTATTGGGTGTGTTGGGGACACAAGAGACTCTTTGTTATTTGGTTGCAGGGTTGCTTGAGAGAGACCATCTTCATCCTACGCCTCCTACAGATTGATAAACCTTAGGTCATCCACTTGAGGGAAATTTGGTACTGTCCTACAAACCTTTGCACTTGGAGGCCCAACAACGTCTACAAGAAGAAGGTTGTGTAGTAGACATCAGTGCATATATGCATGTGAGAGAAATAGTGTTTTCCAACTAAGATTAGTGAAAACAGTGGTACATAGTAGTCAGAAAGAGAGAGAGAGAGAGAGATACAGAGAGAGTATGTGCGTGAGACACCCCGACACCCCGGGAGAGATTATGAGCATGTGTGAAATAGAAATATCGATGTATATAAAGTGTGTGCACTTATGCATTAGATAGAGAGATACATAGCACGTTTGTGAAAACGGGCCGAGGCATAGTGCATCTACGTGTAAAAGGCGGTTCTACGCATTAAATTAAAATATAAATGGCATTATTATTTTTGGATGAGATCATGAATTTTGCAATTTGCGTATGAACGAAAATTGGTCTATCAGACACTCGTACTCTATTGAATTCTAAAATGTGCATGTGTTTATTTCATATTATCGATCCATAGAGTGAGAGCGGTTTGAAATACAGGAAATGCATTGCTTTTGCAATTCATATATAAACATTAATTAGTGCACTCCATGTTGTTAGTGTGAAGCACTTTATACATTTGTCACTTACATGGATACATTCCAAATTGCTAGCTACGAAATAGAATACATGTTGAATTCAACATAAAGGGGGGTTCGAAGATTTGAATTCATAGAAAGTGCATTCATCTATTTGAACCCGAGATAATGGCATTTGTAAATCATATCTAAAAGCGGGCATCAATCTTTGTTGTGCGTTTGAACATACTATATATTCATACGCATGTCTAACTATTTTTTTGCAACCAAGGAGATTATATCTGGAACCATGCATGAACTGAGATAAGTTGCATACTTTTAATATATACTCGTGTACAATGTATATTCAAATGTACCCCATCCATTCGAAAATAATCATAGTTTTAGGACTTTCAAGAGTAAAAATTTGTGAAGTTTGACAAATCCTGAAAGTTCAATTCAAGAGAACCAAAAACGTTAATACTTCTGCTCCCAAATATTGAACGAAGCGCCACATAAGCCTCTAGTCACCCGAAACCGTGCGAGACTAATGATTGGTGGTAGGAAATTACTATCCTGACTCTGGCACGTGTAGCCTATCGGCCCGATGTCCAAAGGTCTAAACCGGGGTAGGTTTGTAACTTCACCAACATGCCAGTCTCAACCGCCTCCTAGAAGAATTCATACGCCGTGGGCGCGTAAACACCCATGCGCTCGGCCGAAATCTATCCCGCCCACCATTTGGGACACCTGAGATTATTGTCCTACCCCCAACCCGCAATATGTCCGAAATTTCAGATGGGGGCAAAGTTTGTAACTTTCCCCAAATTTCAAACAAGCGCGTACCAAACCGAAACATTGTTCACCCTTAGTTCCCCCTCCCTCCGTTTCCCCATTCACACTCCGTAGGCGCCAAAACGCCCTCTCCACCAGCCATGAAACCCCAGCCTCCTCCGTCCTCCACCCCATCGCGCCCAATCCACCACCGCCCTCCTCCATCACGCCGGAGCTGGTACCCCGACGTCGTCGTCCAATGCAACCGCAACCGCAACTGCAACACCCTCAAGGACTTAGCAGCTGAAGCCGAGGCAGAGCTGCCTCCACGACGCCCACGCCGACGTGCACCATACCAGAACCACTTCGACCACGCCGTCCTGCGCCTCACCGTTGCCGCTCCACTGTCGCAACCGTCCACAGCTCCAGAGTTGTTCCCGCTACGCCGTCGTTCGCCACCTCGGATCTGGTTCCCCACCGTCGACAGACGGCCACCGCACCACACTCAACAACTTGGCCATGGGTTCGTCCAAGGCTCCACCGTCCTCCACAACTTCTCATTTCCAATGAACCACAAGAAGATCATTGGAAAAATAGAAGGAGGACACAGCACTGCCAGTAGAAAGAGGTACTCCTCTTCCCTTATTCGTGCAAATCTTACGTCTGTGCTCACACCGTATTCATCCCATGAAAGAAACTAGTTGAGTGCTTCGTACTGCATCTTCTTCGTGATACTAAATGCACAAGGTTTCCTCCCATTTACTATTTCACCTTTGCTAGAGGTCAGTAGCCCGCCTGGATTTCAATTCAGGGTCAGTGGAATTGCAATTCAGGAGCACCTAGTCCGCATGTTCGCCGGGGAAGCGGCGCATCGGTGTCTATCATAGGGGTGTGGGCGCAGGAGCTGCTTGCGCCCGATCTGGAGGTCGGTGGGGCTTGAAGGGATGGCCGGGGCGGTGCCAAGCATGGCGGTGCGGTGAGGTCGAGGGGAGGGCGGAGGCAGGGGACTGGGCCGGTGGTCGCTGGCGTTTCGAGGAAGATCGTAACACTGACTGGCTGCAGGTACATGAAGGTGATCTGCCCATTCTTTGTACATTGGACAGTGCAGAAAAAATGGACTGACCTATTTGTTTTTAGTCGACTATTATTTTCATAGGACCATACCTTTTGGTGTGCTGGAGGAGCATCTGCATTTCCCAGCCATCCCTGTGCTCATATTTCAAAATCCTAAAATCTAGTAATTTCGTGTGCCATGCATGTTGTAGAGCTATCATATGTCTCCCGTCATTTATTTCTCACCGACCTACTATCTGCTACCTTTACACTGTACTACTTGTGCACACACTTCACCCATACTCACACTATTGTTTTTTTATGCATGGGTATTTCAGACTCTGACGTAGTGTTGATGAATAGAAAAAAGAAAAAACAGAAGTCGCTCCAGTGTAATTCAAAGATAAGCACTAAGCGTCTGAGCGCTCTAAAGGGTGCAGTGCCAGCAGATGGAGACAGTAAACGTACCTCTGCAGTTGATGATCTCAATTGCCACACACAACCATCCCAGGTGCTTGCTTTAACTTCGCGTTTTCAAATGTGGTTGCATGTTGCATATGGTATCTAGCTTGTATTGCTTCCAATTTGGTTGAATTGCATCAGCTTACTTTACACATTATACCTTTGATAGTGTGTAGCGACCCAACCTCAGACGGTCAAGTCTCTGTGCTTAAGTGTCATCCCTGGATCGGTATGCTGACACACACAGTACTCGAGGATTTATAACAGAGGTAAATCACATGTATAAAATAACATAAATACTATTACCTCAATCCAAAAAGCGGAAGTAACAACAAGGTTGTGGATTCCCATCAACACCAACGGCAAAGTTGAGTGTAGAAATCATAACCCTAATGTATCACTTACTCGTCATAAGATTCCTGCAACATGAGACGTTGCAGCCACAAAGGGTCAGTACATTGAATGTACTGGCAAATTCACACCATAGGATAATGATGAATAATAGCTATCACTACATGCATATTTGGCTGGTGGAAAAGCTCTATGGTTATAAGGTTTTTGCGAAAAGCCAATTTTTCCCTACTTCAAAGGAATACATTTTATTTAACGACAAAGTTGGTTGAAAATTATTGAGAAGGTTCCTCTAACTCAATCCCAATTAAAAGTTAACAACCCAACAAATTAATTAAGTAAAGTGATGAGATCAACATGATAATTCAAGAACCAGATACTCAAGATGTCCATAATCGTGGACACGGCTAACCATGACTAGTTTATACACTCTGCAGAGGTTTGCACACTTTTCCCCACAAGACTCGAATACATCCATGGTCGGAGATTCGAGACACAGTCTTTCTGAAGCATTAACTCTCTACTCTGGGTAGACACTACCACCTACAACCCACTACATCTGCTAGTCTACCTCTTCAAGAGCTTCACGCAACTTACTCAACTATGCTAGAGCCCATAATAGCTTGTGGCTGCACACAGAAGTTTCTAGCATGAATAATCTTATGATCCCTTTGAGCCTGGGTGGCAGGTCGTAGGATGATCACACGGGTCCTCCAGGATATCCTAGGACAACACTGGGTTCTCCAGGTGTCCACAAGCAATCCACCCAGATGTGTATTAAAGTTGCCACCTTAAGTTGAACCATTAATTAACAACTCACATATGTCATGAAAACTCTCAGACCCAATCCACGTCTACGAGCATAGCATGGCAATATAAGCATTGCATAGAAGTAACTCCCAGGGGTTTGAGAGTAAAACAGGTAATAGTTTCTACCTCATCATCTACTTCCCAGAACCACATGTTAAGAGATCCTACTCATGCAATGTGTGAGGCTTGATCTAATGCAATAAAACTGGATAGTAAAGAGGTATGATCAAAGTGTTACCTACCTGTACTGTTGATGTAGATGATTCGCACTCAAAACTCTTGATAGTTCTATTCGTCACACTCCGTTCAATCTATCGAGAATAAGCAATAGTAATCACACATAAGCAATCACTCAAAAGATTGGGTAGAACGAAGAGGACAATTCAGAAAATGTCAAACCCAAGCAAATAACTCTTGCAACATAAAACAATTTCTAACAGTACCAAAATTATGTGAATTTGGCCTTATCGGAAAGTTTAGGTCAATATCTTTAATTTGCAAAAAGAATCAACTCAAACGGAGCTATGAAACTCAAGTTACGATCAAACGAAGTTCAAATACAAATCTGTTTGAATTCAAATTTTAAAACTTTCAAAATATGTTTAAGTTATTTATATGGATAGAGGGAATCATAAGGAAGAAGTGGGCGTTAGTTTCGTTGGATTTGGACAAACGGTTTGAAAGTAACGATCATTTGAAAATCAGGGTCTAAACGGTAAGAAAACAAATTACAAATAGGTCCCTGGCATAAATAAATAGAAAAAAGGAAAATTTAAATAGCGCACGTTCGCTACCGAACTCTAACGAACGAATCCGTTCGCTGCGAGGAGTTTAAACAGGGAGCGTTTGCTAACTAACAAGATAAATAAGAAAACCCGGTTTAAAAAAGAAAAACCGAATACGACATAAACCGGATCGGGGTTATACCGGTTCGGTCGGCTTTGGTGAAAAAATTGGTCGGCGACGACGGTTTGGATCGATGGAGCGGCGTCTCCGGTGAGGGCGGCCAACTCCGGCGATGAGGGGCTCGGGCGGCGGCTTCAACAGCGAGTGGAGGCGGCAGCACAGCAGCGGCGAGGAGCGGCGCGGGGCGGCGGCGATTGTTGCGGCTGCGGGAGGCGGCGTGCAGCGGCGTAGATCCGGCAGGGCATGGTGAATGAGGGGAGAGAGACGGGGTTGGGGTCGAGGGTTTATATAGGGGGTCACCTTGGGCTAGGGGCAAGGCGAGGGAGGCGTCCGGGTTGAGCACAGCGTCGGCCGGTGGAGCGTGCGCGTGCGGGACTCCGGCGAGAGGTCAGAGACGAACCCGATAGATGGGTCCCACCTGTCGATGGCTGAGCGAGGCGGTGGCCGACCGCACGCGCGAGCGGGCGAGCGGAGCGAAGCGGCTTCGGGCGCGGCTAGGCTTTGGCTGGGCACTGGGCCACGGCCTGGCCTGGGAGCTGGGCCGGTCCAGTCGGCGGGAGAAAAGAAGTTTTTTTAACAAACATTTTTTTCAGACATTCAAAAACAAAATAAATAAAAATATTATGTAGGCATATAATATATCATAATTTTCAGAAAAAGATTCCCTACGACATGAATATTTTTCTAGAGTCAAATAAAATCAACACAAATTTAAATAAATCAAACAGTGCTACTGCTCTAATAAAATCCAGTAAAAATCATTTTTAAAATACCAAAATAAATTCAAACTTATTTCTCTCCAATTTTCTAATGTGGGGAATCATTTTACCCTAATTTCCATGTATTTTATTTTTGGAGAAAAATAATTTGAATAAAAACCAAATAACTCCAAATTGAAAATAATTTCAAAAAGACTTTGAATTTGATTCTTTTAAACTTCCAACTCATATTTCATATAATTTGAAAAAATCATTTTATCTTCTCTCATGAAAATCATTGAGTTGCTTGAAGTTTCTGAATTTGAAATATTTCCAAGTGAAATTCAAATATTTTCAAAAACCCTTTTCATTTATTTAAATGGAAGAAGTCATGTCATCTTCTCTCTAGGGTTTTGTATTTGAAAAGAATTTGAATTCACGAAGATCATAAATGCAAAAATGAAAGTTTGGGAAAGTCCTTCTATTCCCTGTCATTTAACTTTCAAAAAGTTTCGAATTTCACCCACTTTCAGTCAATCAATCACACAACAAACAAACAATCAACCAAAACTATCTATTTAATATAACATTCCAAAATTTAGAATTTTGGGATGTTACAAACCTACCACTCTTAAAATGAATCTCGTCCTCGAGAGTTGGAGAGGCTAGAAAAAAATAGGTTAGGGTCGGTTTCTTCTCAAAATCCATCAATCATCACAGGGGGTCTGGGGTGCTACCACCCTTAAAAACCTGGTTACGGTCCCATCAATACTCATATACTCCATCCTTGTTCTTGACTGGGCCGGTCTTCTCAGATCTTCAGTATAATTTCTTCTCTGGCTCTTCCGGTAGTGGCATAACCTTTACCGCAATTCTTCTGTCCTTTCATCTTGGTAAGGTTATTCCAAGACTGGGTATTCTTAGCTGACAGGTCTGGCGCCAATAGTAAACAACTATCGATATCTCATGGTGGTCAACCATTTATGGTTTCTCCTGCAGGAAATGGGTTTGGGTTGAACCCCACCGTATAACCTACGATTGGCAACAGCTGCCTTGTATAAGGGAAAATTGCTATACCATTCTAAGGTTTAAACAAGGTTTTGATCGTCATCTCTCTACTATAGGTAAGTCACTCAGATTTACCATCCCACATAGCAAGGCGGATAATAAGAGTAAGTCGGTATGGTGATCAATCCATCCCGCACCCAAATCATTACCTTGTACATAGTTTAGCGAATCTCGCATTCTAACACTCGGTCATCCTCACAAGCATTGTAGATTTTCTCTTGTCGATGAACTAAGTTCGGATAAATCCATGGATTCTGCAAGCCAAACAAACATCTATCGTTCCTTCACAACTCTCAGGTTTTGCGTAAACTCCTATAAGATCGTCTGTTGATAAAATTGTAACTTCTTCCAGGGTTTTTCCTTCAGCAAGAGTGTGCTTGCTTCTTGGCAGGTCCTGGGGCCTGTGGGTTATGGCCCATCTCATCACTTGAAATCCTTGAACTCATCATTGGGGTAAGTGATCACTATTCGAACATCCAGCTTCCTAGCATTCTTAAATCCATCCAATTATACTGTCTTCATTCCTTCTATTGGCACCAAACTCATACGTGATTACTCAGACTCAGACTCATCCTGGAATTACCATTGCTCCATATTACCAACATCATACCACCTTTATATCAAATGGTACTTCATCCCTTCATACTCTTGGGGTATCACACATGTCGAGACAAAACTCGTACTTACTTTGTCTAAAGTCCACTTCGTGGAATAACATAATCTTTTCCAAGGGTCAAGTTTCCTCACAGGGTACTACCACCCTTAAAATGCACAACTTCTTTGATAGACCATATTTCTCATGTCCTCGAAAATGGTCAAAATCTCTCTTCATAGAGTAACTACCCATAAAATCCAAATCAGTACCAACGATGCTAACTTCATTGATTCTCAAATTATTACCATCTCATGCATTTCCATTACATGCCTCGACTCAACACCTCAATGTAAAAGAATTGTTCCCTCTACTACTGCTATATTTCTCACAGACTCAACTATTTAGCACAAGTCTCCTTATCTTTGGGGACAATCTCTGGCAAAGTGCCCTACTTCATTACAGCAGAAACATATTAATTCTGACAAGTCTCGAGGTTTCCTTTTTGGGCATCTATTGAAGTAGTGCCCTGACTCCTTGCACCTGAAATAGGTGATATGACTCAGGTCCTTCCTGAAAGCCAATATATTTCTCTTCCTGGACTTTTCCGTTCCAATCAGGGCTTATATTTCCCGTGGGTCATACTCCACTTCCTCTATAGGGAATTCTACTAGATCCCCATTCAGACAATTTTGGGAGATGTGTCCTTCTTCTCCACATGAATAGCACGACTTGGTGCAGGGTTTAATTGGGTCTGCTTTGGGTGTGTTCTCCACTTCTTCCTTCATCACTTGTTCTTCTAAAATTTCCATGAGGGCTCCTTTCATTGTTTCTTTCTTCTGTTGGATGGTTCTTTGTACCATGGGGTAAATGTTACACTGAGCAGGGTAGTGGGTGGCCCTTCACACAAGAAACAAGTGATCTACCTAGTTGGGCATTCTTCAGTTGGGTGACTTTCTTTACAATTAGGGCATTCATCCTTGTGTTCCTTATGGTTGTATCCTATTTCTCCATAGAGCTTGCAGAAACAAGGTTTCTTCATATCCCTTCCATAAGGCTTCAATTTCTGGGACACAAAACGAGACCTTAGCAGAGTCAACTTAAATTCCTTCCAAGTGGTTACCCCTTGCCATCCATTGATGGTTTGGTACATCCTCCACCAAGTAGCAGCACCTCTTTCACAGAACTGAAGAGCATGTTGGGTCATATCCTTTCCGGCTATAGAATTATTCTTCATGTGATCCTCCATGTTCTGAATCCATCGGTCCGTCTCCAAATGGCTTATCGGTCCCGGAAATATGAGTTCATATCCATTCATCCTCTATTGGGTCCATGGGTTTGGGGTGGGATAAGAGAGATAGAGATGGATACACACAATGCAAACAATAGTTTTGAAAAGACGGATTTTATTTGTGGCTATCAGAAAAACATCAAACAAATGACAGCTCACAATCATCGCATCTAACGTAAGTATATAACAGGCGTTTGGTCTTCTAAAGGTCAACATCGCAGAACTCTTCAAGTCTTGTTCATGTCTCTGATGGCTTCCTCCGATCGTGCTTGTCCTTCTCAAGTTCTTTTGCTAGATCAGCTCTGTTGACGTGAAGTCTCTCGTGACATCCTTTAATATATTGGAGTTGTGTACCAAACTTCGGGGTTTCAACATCCTTGGCATGAACCATGTCCTACTATCCTTCACTTCCTGACGAATCTCTGATATCTCGAGGTTTTGCTCCTCCAACTTGGCTACTTCCAGCTTCTGGGTCCTGAGTTGTTCACAAAATACTACTTTGTCAAATATGGCTTCCTGAAGGTCCATCAAATTCTTCTTGATGTAACACTCCAGATCCAGGTGATCTGCCAGCTAAGGTTAAAACTGCATCCTTTGCTGATAGATACTCCATTAGGCCTTTTGTCATCCAATCTTTCTGAAGAAATGCATGCTGAACTCAACACAGTGACAATAGCATAGCGGGTGATTCATGGATAGCCGTGTTTCTGCCCTTGTCATTGCCATGAGCTATCTTCCATAATTGATATCTCCTGCCTTAGGGCTTTCTTGACAAAACTTTGAGTTTTAATGCTCCATGTTCATGTCTTTCTCTGACACACCTTGATCTCGGGTATTGACAGCTTCCATAGTATGCCAAGTTCCATAAGGGTAGCCTTCCTAGGTCATACAAATCTGGGAATTCTTCAGAGCCTTCAATTTCTTCAAGTCTTCGGAGTCTTCAACTGTTGTTGTTTCCATTCTTCTAATGCACGGTAAAATCCTCTTCATTCTGAAGTGGTCTCATTGTTCGATATCTTGTACTTCTTGGAGTGGTCTCATCAGTCGAATCTTCGTGTGGTCAAAAGGGGAAAGGGGTATAGTCTCACTAAAAGGGAATATTTGAAAAAGCTCAAAAGAGAAGAGAGGTAAAAGATCTTTTGAAAATGGAGTTGTAGAGAAAATCTTTCCCATGGGCTTGCCAATTTCTAGGGTCACGTCCTACAGTCAACATGTGCTCTGATACCATCTTGTAACAACCCGACCTCAAACGGTCAAGTCTCTATGCTTAAGTGCCATCCCTGGATCGGTATGCTGACACACACGGTACTCGAGGATTTATAACAGAGGTAAATCACATGTGTAAAATAACGTAAATACTATTACCTCAATCCAAAAAGCGGAAGTAACAACAAGGTTGTGGATTCCCATCAACACCAATGGCAAAGTTGAGTGTAGAAATCATAACCCTAACGTATCACTTACTCGTCGTAAGATTCCTGCAACATGAGACGTTGCATCCACAAAGGGTCAGTACATTGAATGTACTGGCAAATTCACACCATAGGATAATGATGAATAATAGCTATCACTACATGCATATTTGGCTGGTGGAAAAGCTCTATGGTTATAAGGTTTTTGTGAAAAGCCAATTTTCCCTACTGCAAAGGAATATATTTTATTTAACTACAAAGTTGGTTGAAAATTATTGAGAAGGTTCCTCCAACTCAATCCCAATTAAAAGTTAGCAACCCAACAAATTAATTAAGTAAAGTGATAAGATCAACATGATAATTCAAGAACCAGATACTCAAGATGTCCATAACGAGGGACACGGCTAACCATGATTAGTTTATACACTCTGCAGAGGTTTGTGCACTTTTCCCCACAAGACTTGAATATATCCATGGTCGGAGATTCGAGACATAGTCTTTCTGAAGCATTAATTCTCTACTCTGGGTAGACAGTACCACCTACAACCCACTACATCTGCTAGTCTACCTCTTCAAGAGCTTCACGCAACTTACTCAACTATGCTAGAGCCCATAATAGCTTGTGGCTGCACACAGAAGTTTCTAGCATGAATAATCTTATGATCCCTTTGAGCCTGGGTGGCAGGCCGTAGGATGATCACACGGGTCCTCCAGGATATCCTAGTACAACACTGGGTTCTCCAGGTGTCCACAAGGAATCCACCTAGATGTGTATTTAAGTTGCGACCTTAAGTTGAACCATTAATTAACAAACTCACATCTGTCATGAAAACTCTCAAACCCAATCCACGTCTACGAGCATAGCATGGCAATATTAGCAACGTAGAAGTAACTCCCAAGGTTTGAAAATAAACAGGTGAATAGATACTACCTCATCTACTTCCCAAAACCAACAATTTAATCATATCCTAATCATGCAAGTGTTTGAGGATTGATCTAATGCAATAAAACTGGGTAGTAAAGAGGTATGATTAAAGTGTTACTTGCCTGTACTATTGATGTAGATGATTCACACTCAAAACTTTTGATAGTTCTATTCGTCACACTCCGTTCAATCTATCGAGAGCAAGCAATAGTAACCACACATAAGCAATCACTCAAAAGATTGGAAAGAACGAAGAAGACAATTCGGAAAACATCAAAACCAAGAAAATAACTCTTGCAACATAAAAAAAATTTCTAATAGTACCAAAATTATGTGAATTTGGCCTTATCAGAAAGTTTAGGTCAAGAGCTTTAATTTGCAAAAAGAATCAACTCAAACGGAGCTACAAAACTAAAGTTACGATCAAACGAAGTTCAAATACAAATCTGTTTGAATTCAAATTTTAAAATTTTCAAAAATATGTTTCAGTTGTTTATCTGGATAGAGGGAATCATAACAAAGAAGTGGGCGTTGGTTCCGTTGGATTTGGACAAACGGTTTAAAAGTAACGATCGTTTGAAAATCAGGATCTAAACAGTAAGAAAACTAATTATGAATAGGTCACTCGCGTAAATAAACAGAAAAAATAACTAAATAGCGAACGTTCGCTACTGAACGCTAATGAACGAATCCGTTTGCTGCGAGGATTTTAAAAAGGGGGCGTTTGCTAACTAACAAGATAAATAAGGAAAACGGTTTTAAAAGGGAAAACCGAATGCGACATAAACCGGATTGGGGTTATACCGGTTCGGTCGGCTTTGGCGAGAAAACCGGTCGGCGGCGACGGTTTGGATCGGCGGAGCAGCGTCTCCAGCGAGGGCGGCCAACTCCGGCGACGAGGCGCTCGGGCGGCGGCTTCAATGGCGAGTGGAGGCGGCAGCATGGCGTTGGCGAGGAGCGGCGCGGGGCGGCGGTGTTCGACGGCGGTTGCTACAGCTGCGGGAGGCGGCGTGCAGCGGTGAGGCCGCGGCACAAATCCGGTGGGATGTGGCGGGGCGCGGCAAATGAGGGGAGAGAGACGGGGCCGGGGTCGAGGGTTTATATAGGGGGGGTCGCCTTGGGCGAGGGGCAAGGCGAGGGAGGCGTCCGGGTTGAGCACGGTGTCGGCCGACGGAGCGTGCGCTTGCGGGACTCCGGCGAGAGGTCGGAGACGAACCCGACAGGTGGGTCCCACCTGTCGGTGGCTGAGCGAGGCGGCGGCCGATCGTAGGCGTGAGCGGGCGAGCGGAGCGGAGCGGCTTCGGGCGCGGCTGGGCTTCAGCTGGGCACTAGGTCGCGGCCTGGCCTGGGAGGTGGGCTGGCCTAGTCGGTGGGAGAAAAGATTTTTTTTAACAAACATTTTTTTCAGACATTCAAAAACAAAATAAATAACAATATTATATATGCATATAATATATCAAAATAAAGATTCCCTATGACATGAACATTTTTCTAGAGTCAAATAAAATCAACACAAATTTAAATAAATCAAACAGTGCTACTGCTCTAATAAAATCTAGTAAAAATCATTTTTAAATACCAATATAAATTCAAACTTATTTCTCTCCAATTTTCTAATGTAGGGAATCATTTTACCCTAATTTACATGTACTTTATTTTTGGAGAAAGACAATTTGAATAAAACCAAATAACTCCAAATTGAAAATAATTTCAAAAGGACTTTGAATTTGATTCTTTTAAATTTCCAACTCATATTTCATATAATTTGAAGAAGTCATTTTATCTTCTCTCATGAAAATCATTGAGTTGCTTGAAGTTTCTGAATTTGAAATATTTCCAAGTGAAATTCAAATGTTTTCAAAAACCCTTTTCATTTATTTAAATGGAAGAAGTCATGTCATCTTCTCTCTAGGGTTTTGTATTTCAAAAGAATTTGAATTCACGGAGATCATAAATGCAAAAATGAAAGTTTGGGAAAGTCCTTTTATTCCCTCTCATTTAACTTTCAAAAAGTTTTGAATTTCACCCACTTTCAGTCAATCAATCACACAACAAACAAACAATCAACCAAAACTATCTATTTAATATAACATTCCAAAATTAAGAATTTTGGGATGTTATGTAGTGACATGCCTTCCTATTTTTGATACATACTACATATGTCTATTAACCATGTCCGTACATCAAACTAATGCTCTTTTGTATCCCTCATCAATCACTTATGACGAGACAGTCACCCGAGTGGGTTAGTGTGAGCCGCGCTACTCGTTTAAAGAGTGCAGTGTCATCCTCCCCACATGATTCTCAAGAAATAGCAAGGCTAAATGAAGATAGTCAACGTAGCTCTCTAGTTGATGACCGCAATTCCCCCACATCACCATCGCAGGTGCTTGCTCTTACTTGGCAGTGTGATTTGTGGTTGCATGTTGCATATGGTGTCTACCTTGTAATGCTTCTTATTAGGGTAAATTGTATATGCTTAGTTAACACATTATACCTGTGAATATGACATGTGTTCCTATTGTTGGTACATATTACGCCTTTGTATTAACAATGTTCTTAATCAAACTACTTTTCTTGTGTATCCCTCATCAATCACTTCTGACGAGACACCTTCAAGTTGACAATGTAATATTGGTTGCATCTTGCATATCATTTCAAACATGTACTGCCTCTAATTTGTTGAAGTGCCAATTATAACGAGACACATCTAACTTGGTAGAGTGATTTTGGTTGGATCTTTCATATGGTGTCTAGATTGCATTGCTTCCGGTTTGTTGAAATGCCTTCTGCTTGGCGTTTTTCATACATATTCCATCCTCCTACAATGTGGTTGCCATACATAAAAGTTGTGTTTGTCAGTATCATGCATCAACGAATTTGGAAGTGCGAATTTCATTCTTGTGCGTTTACTTGACAAAGAAAAATCTAAAAGGACGAAGGCACGGAATGATGGTGGTCCTCTAGAGCAACCGAAACAGATGATCTCTGCAGATTCTCCTGCTACTCCTATTGCAGTGCAAGTTCCAAATCTCATCTCCCCTACTCCACAACCCCAGGTGCTAGATCTAACATTATCGTGGTGGGCGCACGGCAGATGCCAAGGGATGGCTAAAGAGAGGAGGAGGCTCGAGGGTGCTAGTGGACTCCAGAGGCGAGGTTGGCATGAGCGGGCGCGGGACGCCGAACATACCCAGGTTCGGGGCTCTCCAGAGAGATAATACCCCTAGTCTTGCCGAGTGTAGTTCGATGATCGATAGTACAATGTTGCTCCTGGAGCTGTATGGAGGAGGAAGGAAGCTGGCCAAGGCTTGGGCTACTCCTTCTCTCCGGTCTTGTTGTTTTGTGGCTAGTCCTATGCTTACTTGCTTTTCTCTCGGGCGTGTTTTCTGATTGCCCTTTCTCTCGCTCTCCTTTCTATGATCGTGGGCTCCCAGGTGGTTCTATAGTCCAACCCCCCGGGGGTACAATGGTAATGTTACAAGTCGGTGGGTCCGTATTGTCGGTGTCCAGGGACCCGGGCTGGGTCTCGCTGAGGGCTTGTGGTTCGTCGGGTTCCCCTAGGTGCGGGCCCCGCATGCCTAGGGGGACCGTGCACCGTCTTGTCGATCGTCAGGGCGTGGCCGAGTCGAGTCGCGTACAGTGCTCTCCGTCAGGTTGCCGCTTGCTGTCGTCAGCGGTGAAGGCGGGGGCACTGTACCCATGCCGGCCTTGGTCAGCGGGTAGGTGAGGGGCACTGTTGCCACGTTCCTGCTGACCAGAGGTATGGGCGGGGCACTGTTGCCTTGGTCACCGTTGATTGAAGTCTCATCGCCATCATACGGCCTGGATGGGACAGGAGTTGACCTGCGGCTGGATTGCGTAGCACGCTACGGGTGGCGCTGGCTTGTTGAGGAGGCTTTGGTCGTGTCGGGTTCGGCTATCTTGCGCTAGTTGGGGCCGAGTCGACGTGTCTTGCCGGGTCGGCTAGTCTAGCCGGCTTGCGGGGCTTGGCCGGGTCGAGCGACCCGGCCAAGCGCGTGCCGGTATTGAGGGGCGGTGCCAACCCCATTGTTTTTTATGAGGATCCTGGTTCCGTTGTCTGCCCGGGGTCCATCCCCCCGACAGTAGTCCCCGAAGCTGTGAAGGTCCGCCGTCTTCGGATGAGTGGGCCTTCGCAGTTTCCCCCTTAAGCAAGGTGGATTCTGCGAGCGCCGGGTCCGGCAACACCCACTATGTGCCGGTTTTCTAGGAAACCGGATCATGGCATCCCGGCCGTGGCGGGAACCGAGAAGTCCGCCGAATCTTGGGGCAATTCCTCGGGCTTTGCGCGGGCGCCACGTGGTGCCCGGAAGTCGGAGGGGCCTGACAGGCCACGCGCGTGACGGGACCGGGCGGCGGGCTGGGGCCCACCGCCGCGCGCCCTCGGCCCAAGCGCGCGGATTTATTGCGGCGTCCGGGGCCGGTTGCTCTTCCCCGGGCAGTTACTGCGCCTGTATGTGTGCACTTATTGCGGGGTAGTGGAACGGGCGCATGCAGACGATCCCACTTCCCCACGTTCAAACCGAGGGTTATAAATCGAGGGGCAGGGGGCGGTGGACATTATTATCGCTCGCGCCCTCCTGTCCCTTTGCTCTCGCTCCGCTCTTTGCAACTAACGCACAGCGGCGCCCGCTGCTCCGAGCAGAACTCCTTCGATGTCCATCTTCCTTCTTCTTCCTTTCATCATGTCGCTGCCATCGGGCTCCTGGATGGGTTCGAATGTCACCTCCGAGTACATCACCCAACTCCGGGCGACGCGGCGCCTGCCGAGGGAGACGGATGTCGGCGTCCACCTGCCGCGCGGTGAGCAGAGGCCTCGGCCCGAGGGGCAGGAGCGCGTGGTCTTCCTCACGCACTTCAAGCGCGGGTTCGGGCTGCCGGCGAGCACCTTCTTCCGCGCGTTCCTAGAGTTCTTCGGGCTTCAGCCGCATCATCTTGGCGCCGGTGCCATGGCCCAACTCTCTGGCTTCGTCACCCTCTGCGAGGGGTACCTAGGGGTCGAGCCTACGATCGACCTCTGGGCGCGCTTCTTCTCCTTGAAGCAGCAGGGCCCGTCGGCCGGGGAGTTCGCCGATTGCGGCGCCGCCGTCATCTCGAAGCGGTCGGGGGCGGATTTCCCCAAGATCCCGCTGTAGGATTCTGCCAAGAAGTGGCAAAACTCCTTCTTCTACATCCGCAACCTTGGTACGGATCGCATCAATCTTCCGGGCTTCATCATCGCACCGCCGCGGGCAAAGACGAACTAGGGCTACTCGCCCAGGAGCCCATCGCAGGAGATCGTCAATCTCTGCGAGCGGGTTACGGTGATGAGGACGCAGGAGGGGCTCACTGGCACCAACCTCCTCGCCGCATTCATCCTGCGTCGGGTCCTTCCGCTTCAGGGGCACTCCTGCCTCATCGGCGAAATGGTCGGCCTTCAAGACCCCAACCGCATGGGGTCGACGCTGTTGTCCGTGGAGCAGATCGCGCACGGCGTGAATGACATCTCCAAGGCCAACCTTGGGGAGGACTGGCGGTTCGGCAAGGCGCCGTATAGCCAGTCGAACCCGGCGCCGCAGGTGAGTGTCCGGTCTTCTTACTTTGCCACCACGCACCTTCTCATCCGTCCTGATGCGATGTGTGGGGTACTTCTGAACGCGATTCGGCATCCTTACGCCCGGGCCTCGTCGCAGGTGGCGCTGGTGGTGCCAGAGTATCCCGCGGCTCATGGCGGGGAGGAGGAGGCCGAGTTCGACGCTGGCGCTGGGCGTCACGTGGGTAAGTCTTGTGTTTTTCTTCATGTGTCTTGAATTGCTGACCGCGGCACGGAACGGTCGGTGCTGACGCCAGTTGTCGATGTAGTGGCGTTGCGCGGGGGAGGCGGCGACGCGGGCGGAGCCGGGTCCTCGCATGGGGCGGCGCCGAGCCGCCCGCATGGGAAAGGCAGCGTCGCGCCGCGACCCCAGGCCCCGAAGCGCACGGCGGACCCGGCCGGGGCCGGGAGTCCGGCCAAGAGGAAGCACGGCGGAGGGGATGGGAGGCCAACCCCGGTCCTGGTCTTGGCGGGGTAAGATTCATCTCTCGTTTGCGCTCAGATTTTTTTTCTTGAGCTAGTCTTATTTCTTTTCTGCTCATTCTGTCTTCTTCTTCAGGTCGCCAATCGTGCTGGCGAGGGCGGCGGCGGAAGCCGCGGCCGCCGAAGGGGTCGTGTTCCATAGGAGCCGGTCCGACCTCGCCGACCAGGCCGAGGTGGAGGGACGAGCCGACTCGGACCTCGTCCTAGATCTGGACAACGCCGAAGCCTTGGCCTAGCAGGACAGGAACCGGGTCGAGGCGGAGCTGGAGGAGGCGTCGGTCCGTGCTTGGACCGACGTGGCGGCGGCATGGGCACGAGCCGACACGGAGCCGGCCTGGCGCGAGATGCCGGAGGGCATGGTGGTGGCGGCAACGGTCTTTGAGCCGTCATTGGTGAGGGAGCGCGGCCGTGGAGGCCGGGCTGAGGTGGTGATCCCCGACCGGGCGCCAACTGTCGTGGAGGTGGCGGATGACACCCCGCCGCGGGCCGATGTGGTCGAGCGAGCGAGGACTGATGGTGGTGGAGGCGGCGTCGTTTTGGAAGAGACGCTGCGGGCAGCGGTGTCGGAGGCGCCGCCGGTTTTGGAGAAGGCACAGCGGGAGGCGGTGCCTGAGGCCACCCCGGCAGTTGAGCCGGAGACGGCGATGCAGGGCGTTCCGACGTCCGGGTCAGAGACGGCGACGCGGGGCGTCCCAGCATCTGGGTCGTCGTCGGTGCTGGGAGGGGCGTCGAAGGAGGCGCTGGCCGCGTCGCGAGCGGCCAGTGGGGAATACGCCTTGGTGCCCCGGCAGGGAGGGCGCCGAGCTACCGTGTCGCAGCCGACGCGGAGCGGGGGCACCATTGTCTTCGGGCCTCAAACCCAGGAGGAGGAGGCGCTGGACGCCGTCAGTCGCCGCCTGCGAGGCCGGACGGAACGGCTCGAGGCCTTCACCCAGGCTGAAGTGGAGCGGACGCACGACCTAGAGCGCGTCGTTCTGGTAAGTCTTCTTGTAATTTCTTCTTTGTACAGGCGCGCCAGCACACCCACTGGGTGTAGCCCCTGAGGTTCGGGCCAACTACGTAGTAGTTGGGTCGAATCTTTAGAATGTTGGCCTTGTTTTGATTTCTGCTTTCTTCAGCATCTCAACGCCTTCTGGGTCGCCGCCTACAATCGTCTCCTGGGCAAGCACCGGGAGCTCATGGAGCAGCTTGACACCAAGGAGGAGGAGCTCTGCATCGCCGCAGGTATTCTTGTGCTCTATTCTAGTGGGGGCGCACTAGCGCACCCACTGGGTGTAGCCCCCGAGATTCGGGCCAACTGTGTAACAGTTGGGCCAAATCTTAAGTCTTGCTTTTTTCTTCTGCTGAGTCCTTCTTTTTCGCAGCCGAGGTGCTGTCCTGGCGGACTCGTCTGCTCCAGGCCGGTCATCACTACGACCGGCTCATTGCCGACACCGGCCGTCTTGGCGTTGAGGCGGCGCAAGCGAGGGCGGAGGCGGCGGCGGCTCGGCAGTCTCTCGACGAGGCCAACCGGTTGCACGAGCAGCTGGTGGGTCACAAGAGCTGCCTCGAGGCCGAGGTGGAGCTCCTTAAGGCGGAAGCCGCCAAGGTGGCAGAGGCGCAGCAGGCCCTGGTGGAGGTGGACCAACAGCGCGGCCAGCTGGCCGACGACAAGGGCCGGCTCCAGGCCGAGGTGGATCGCCTGCGGGGGTAGGTCACCACAGCTGAGGGGGGCCCGTTAGGATGAGGCCCGTCACCGCGAGGCGGCCGAGAAGGCGGTCGAAGACAAGGACGTCGAGCTAAAGGCGACCCTTGCCAAGGCGGCCGATCTGGAGAAGGCGCTCGAGGAGCGTGACTGTGCCATCGAACGGGAGCGGCGTGGTACGTTGCTTGAGGCGCAGCACCTGGAAGAGTCCTTCTCCAGTAAGTGCTTCTTTTGTCGTTTGCTGGGTCAGGATCCAGCCTTTCTTCCTTGTTGTTCTTCTTCAAACTCGCTTCTTCCTTTGCGGCAGGGGCCTTCCCGAAGATGCAGCAGCTGGAGGAGGAAGCCGTCTGCCAGCAACTCGACCCGACCGGCGTCGTTGGGTCCGATACGGATCCGCGGGTGGCCTGGACCTTCCCGGAGATCATCACCGCCGCTGAGGCCCGCCTGCAGGTCCTGGGAACGCAGTTGGGGCGGCTGTCCCAGGCCGGCACCACATTGACGGTGGCCCTATGGCCGGACTCCGTCCAACCAAGCAGCTTCTCGCGCCTCACGCGTTGGTTGGAGATGGGGCTGGACCGGCTTGGCGAGTGGCGCGTCTCCGCCGCTCGTGCCGGTGCTGAGATGGCGCTCCGGTTCGCGCTGTCCTGGCATCCGGACCTGCAGCTGGACGCATTGATGGGCCAGCGGGCCGGTTCGGGGCAGCTCTTGAAGGAGCAAGCCGGCCGGATCGCCTCCCGGGCCAGCTACATCATCGAGTTCGCCTTCCACGACGAGTTCCATTCGGAGCGGAGGAAGACGGCAGGGCCGTGGACGGCAATGACTACGGCTTGCTCCTCCATGATCCGGAGGGGAGCTCGGAGGAGACAGGCATCTACCGTGATGCGGGTGCTGAGGAGGACACCGGCGCCTCGCTGGACCCGGAGGCCGCCAGGGGAGAGCCGTCGACGTCGCGACGCGGTGCTGGAGATGCCTGAGAAACTTTGTGTACAATCTGTTAAATAGCAGGTCCACCCACCCACTGGGGGTTTTAGGGTGTAATGAACTCGGGTCGTGGGCCTTTTCTTAAGTACTTGTATAGATGTCGTGGGTGCTTTTGCTTTTTGCCTTCCGTTTTTTGGACCGATTTCATGCATTTTTCCTTTCTC